>NC_092810.1:32502606-32612105 GCF_040954645.1 Diabrotica undecimpunctata
ATCTATGTCATTATCACATGACAACAGAAACAGTACGACTAATTCATCTTGTATTGTTGACGGTACAAAATCGTCTTTAACTGTCAATAACCATTCTTTGACTACGTCGATATTTTCTGTAGAAGTTCTACCCTTGTCTAATATATCTTTAACGGAGAACTTAAATTTCATTTTAAATATCTGAAAATTTCAAAAATAATAACAGAGACATAATAAACTGTAACACTACTGTTTATTTTTTCATTTGCTATATAAAATATACAAAAATCCAACACGAAATCATCAAATAAAGAAGTATAAAATGTATGTGTATCTATTACGACAACAGCATTAAACTTACAAGAAGGTGATTATCATTTGAGTACACTTTCAACATTGTGTCTCACGTTTTATGTTAAATGTCACGTAACATGTGACATAAAACGTGACATGACATAAAACGTGAAATTTGACATAAAATTTGACATTTGACCTAAAACGTGACATAATACGTGACATTTGGCATCAACGTGACATTTTAAACAATGTTGAAAGTGTACTTAAGTGATAACTACCTACTTGTATATTTCATGCTGCTGTCTTGTAATATACAGTGCGTTAAGTTTTAAATACCGGGATAAACAAATTAGTGCAACAACACGTACATTCATCACGTTCAAGTAGAAGTGTTGCTAGGTAGTTAGATGTTAGCAATGTTATTGTAACGAAAGAGGGGAAAAAGCACGGTTACAAGAATTTTAAATATTGGAAAACGCAGCAGCTTTCTCCAGACGACTACTTTCAAAGAATGATGTTTTGTGAAACTTTAATAACGAATAATTACTATTTAAATGGGAATAAGCCACAATTAAAGGTTAAAGTACGTTTATTTTTCAATTTCCACTTTGGAAATCGTTCTCAAAATACAAACAATAGTAAATTAAACAAATCTTGTTTTCAATGGTATTCAAAGGTATTCATGAAAAATAAAAGCACCATATACAAGACCATAGTGAAACCAATCTGGATATGTGACAGAGAACTATGGGAATGCACTAAATCATCTAACATAAAGGTTTTTTAAACTTTCAATCAAAAATGTTTAGAATAAGAACTATTATAATGCAATGTTGCCAGATTTATCATATTTCTGATGTCATTAGTCACTTTGCTTTTTTAAATACAACGTCGTATTGAACGTTTTCTAAGTATTAAAACACGATAATCCTACGTGCTCTGCAGACAGTGTTGTGGAAATGTGCGCAAAGTACACAGGATGTTCCAAGAGGTCAATTTGTAATTTAAAAAAGGAAGATAAGAAAGGGGTCATTACAAATCCTGTTGTAAAATCAGGGAGACGACCACTGGAAATTAATAAAAATGTTAAAAGTATAATTCGAAAAAAGGTTCATTTTTTTATTTTGCCAAGGAAATTCCAACAATTTCAAAAATTCATGCCGCATTGCAACATGATGATGTACTGGGTATCAGTAGAACTCGATTGTTGAAGATACTTCACGAATTAAAATTTTCGTGGAAAACCATTAAGAGAAAATCAATGTTAATGGACAGTCCGGAAATCGCTTCTTGGAGAAGGCAGTATCTTCGAAAAATTAGACAGCACAGAGAAAAAAACCAAAGAATGTATTATTTAGATGATACAAGGATAAATGAAGTCCATACGGTTTCCAAGGTATGGCAAGACAAAACTGTTAAAAGTAACCGTCAAGCTGTGTTGGAGGGATTCTCCATCGTATTATTATAGCACCGTAGGGAAAAGGGAGAAGGCTTATAATTACTCACACTGGGAGTTCTGAGGGTTTTCCTAAATAAGGGTCGTTCCTATTTAAATCCAAAAACCGTGCAACTACCACGAGGACATGAACGCCGATGTGTTTGAAAAATCTTTTGAACAAATGATGAAATTTATACTAGAAGGTTCGATTATCGTTATGACAATATTAGACAGTGGATAATTAATAAAAACATATTCTTTGGAGATGACCTTCTAAAATTGGAGCTTTTGAAAATCTCTAGGTAACACATACCTTCACACGCTTCAAGAATGCACGTCGTAGACGAAATGGCCAAAAACTTTACAGTACTCAGATTGCCGTCTTATCACTGTGAATTAAATCCTATAGAGTTGATTTGGGCCCAAGTAAAAGGGGACGTGGCGAGAAATAATACCACTTACAAACTTGCAGACGTTAAAGAACTTTTTAAACAGGTTTTACACAATGTCACTGTCTTAAATTGGAACAAATGCATTCAACATGTGATAAAAGAAGAAGAAAAAATGTGGGACTTCGACAACACATTAGACTCTTGGTGGAACCATTAATTATTAACGTAACTGCTGAAGACACCTTCACGGATGAAGAATAAGTCAACGCAGATTATGCATAACGTGATACTTCTTATATAATTAATCTTTTAGGTATTTAGTATCTATTGTTTGAAATTTTTATTATAGAAATATGTATTATTTCTATTACTTTTAATAAAAATTTTCAAAATTACTACAATTATGTACAAAATAAAATTATTACACATTGACTAAGTTTTTAATCTTGAAAAAGTAAGATTGTTGCGAAACTGTCGATAAAATAATTATTTTTTTTGCTTAAAAAACTTACATTTTTATTACTCAAATAGCAAGTTACATTCTTCAATTAATTATATATATAATATATAAAATTTGCCAAAAATAAAAAAAGTGATACTTCTTTATATGTAACTTTTAAAAACGCTGTGAAACCCATATTTGCACTCCCATGTACGTTTTACACTTGTAAATATAACCATTATAATATGCTCATTGAGGAGGATTTCGAACAGTGAACACGTTATCGCTTTGAATCAATTATATTGTTAATTGATATTTAATATTAGTGTTTAATACAATTAATAAAATGTGAAATAATATTTGTTATGTTTGCATATGAAGTGATTAACAGTCAGTAAGTTTTTTATGAAATTATGATTGGCAGGGATAACCAGACTCATGAACTGAAGAGAAGAATCGGCCTTGGGTGGGCAGCATTTGGAAAACTAAGAGAAACTTTTAAAAGTGAGCTGCCCACATGCCTAAAGAGAAAGGTATTTGATCAGTGCGTCCTCCCAGTCTTGACGTACGGAGCAGAAACACTTACCTTAACAAAAGCAGCAGCTACCAAACTGAGAGTCACGCAGAGAAGAATGGAGCGGTCCATGTTAGGAATAACTCTGCGAGACAGAATAACCAACGAAGACATCAGGAGAAGAACCGGAGTGACTGACAGCATCGAGAAGATAGCCAGACTAAAATGGAGATGGGCAGGACACATAGCCAGAATGACAGATGGGCGATGGACAAAGAGGTTATTGGAATGGAGGCCAAGGGAAGACAAGAGAAGCGTCGGTCGACAACCTACAAGATGGACTGACGATTTAAGAAGACTCGATAAAAACTGGATGAGAGCGGCGCAAGATAGACGGGGTTGGAAACATGAGGAAGAAGCCTATGTTCAGCAGTGGACTCTTGAGGCTGGATGATGAAGTTTTTTACTCTACATATTGGATAATTAATTATTAATTTTGGTGTTTTAAAAAAACAATCAACAACTACAAAATAGTTTATTAGTTTTTCGTTTTAAATCCAGTTTCACCTGGCCACGGACGTATTAAATCCTTCAATAATTTTAATACGTTGGAGGAAAATTAAATATGGCTACTAACAGCAGCATCTCACCTACCTCACTACTAATGTCTGAAATAAACTCTAATAGCTCAACGTACTCATCAGCAGTAGCAAATACGCAGTTCCCATCGAAAGAACAAGCGATTGTCTTCAGTGCCTTGGATAATACTAAATTGCATTTCTATGGACTATTTAATTCCATTGGGCAAGATAATTCAACCTAAGAATATAATATTTTCATCCAGATTATCAAATAACCGTATTTGTATGTATCTAGCAAATAAAAAAGTTGTTGATGACTTCATGACAAACCACGGTCATATAAAAATTCAAAATGTAACTGTACAGGCTAGAAGATTAATCACCCCTGCGGAACGGATTGTTCTTTTAAATGTGTGTCCCACCATACCGCATAGTTTCTTAATCAACTATCTACGAAATATCGGACTTAACATGGTATCTCCAATTACATTTTTAAAAATCAGCGCTACATCACCTGAGTATAGTCATATTCTCAGTTTCAGAAGACAGGTCTATCTAAGTCCTCATATTATAGAACTACCTGATTCGTTTACTATAAATCATGACGAAACAACATATCGAATCTTTCTGCCTCAAGATAGTATGGTATGTTACAACTGCAAAAAGACCGGAATTACTGCCCATCGCTGCAATGAAAACTCACAAGTTCATGTTGAAGAGTGTTCTATGGAAACCAATAATGATAATTTATCCCAAACTGAACTTTGGAGCATTAAGAATTGCTCTGAGACCATTTAGAACAACACCGGTAGAAAGTTTATATAGTGAAACTGGAGAACCATCTTTACTACACCGTCGCATTTATTTAACATTAACACATGCAACTTCTATAGCATCCAATCGAAATAGACCTATTTTTGATAATACATTCAATAACAAACATACTCTTCAAAATAGATCTAATTCACACAAACCTTTCTATGAGAAAATTCGTTTCTACCTAAGATATTTAAACCTAAATTTTCCAGATATATTTCAAATACATTTGAACCATCCTCCACCTTGGTGTACCAATATCCCCGAAATAAATTATAATCTTACTGTATTTAATAAGCATTCTACAAATCCGGCTGTTATTAAAAATAACCTCAATTCAATCATAAACAAACATGGAGAAAGTTGCAGTAGGATATTTACATATGCATCCAAATGCAACACAAGAGTTGGTGCTGCATATGTAACGTCTAACAATCACTTTCAATTCAGACTGCCCAAATATTTCAGCATCTTCTCGGCTGAACTTTATGCAATACTCAAAGCTCTTGAACATATCAACAATAATAAAATACCAAAATGCTTGATTCTAAGTGATTCCCTTGGTGTTTTACAAACCTTAAATCATTTGCATCCTAAAAGCCCCCTAGAAAAAATGGTAAAATCTGAACTAAAGCAAGCTGAAGAAAATTCCAGACGCATTATCTTCATATGGATCCCATCTCATATTGGTATTGATGGAAACGAAGCTGCAGACCAGTGCGCGAGAAAAGTGTCAGAAAGTGTCGAAACAGATGTAACGGAGTGTCGGAATCCCGTGGGTGATATAAAAACGTCTATAAAAAATTTAATTACGTGTAAGTGGAATCAAGAATGGAATTATTCACAGACAACACTACGGAAAATTAAAGACAATGTTTATCCATGGCTACCTAGAACTCGAAACCGGCAACTGCAAATCATCATTACTCGTCTATGTTTAGGCCATACAAGATATACGCATTCGTACCTTTTTACCAGAGATAATCCCCCTAAATGTGACATTTGTGACGAAACAAACAGTGTTAAACATTTTTTAATTGACTGTCCACTTTTTGTCAATGAACGCAACAGGTTCAATATTCCAAACAATATCAATAAACTCTTAGGTACAGACTTAAATTATGCTGATTTGGGAAAATATTTAAAATGTATATAGCCCAGTCTGGTTATACAAAAATCATCGATTTCACGGCAAAATGTTTCGCAGATATCTGAAGCTTTTAAGACATAGGTGGGGGATACTAGATGATAAATAGATGAAAAGACTCCTAGTTTTACCTTGCGTTTTTTTTAATCATTAATTTATGGTCACAATTTGATTTTTTGTCTATAAATTTTTTGCCTTATATTTTAAATAAACAATATTTATGTCATTTTTTTATGTCAAGAATATCTTTATTTTCCCGTTTTTTCAATTAAAATTGATAAATAATTTACGGAGATATTTGCAAAAAAGCAGTTTTTTTGCACTAATTTATAAATTTAATTAATTTTTTTATTAACAAAATAAAATGATATTAATACATTTCAACATTGAGAAATTACCGTCCTTTAAATTTGTGCGAAATTTCCCCCCGATCGGTCAAATAGTTTAAAAGTTATTCAATTTGTTTATCCCTGGGACTAATTATTTAAACTATTGAACTTGCCCTATGAATGATGCTAGAGACATTTAACAAATTTCATAGGATTCTTTAAGACTTATACTATCTCATAAATTAAATGAATATTGAGTTTTCATCGAAATTATTTACAAAATAAACATTTGAAAAAAGGGAATGTTTTTTACTTATAAACAATTGAAATAACTTCTATATTTTTCAAGATACAGACTTGTACGTACAACCATTAGATAGCTGGTAAAAAAACTCATATTTAACAAAAAAAATAAACCTTCTATGAATAATAGGAACGGAGTTAGCGATAATTTTTTTGTTAATTATATCTCCATTGTTTATAAACATTAAGAAGTAAAATTTGCACAAATTTTGAATGAAAATCTAAACTTTATATTGAATTTTATGGCTATAAAATTCATCCAATTTTTCGAAACTTAAAACCTTTCGAAACGAAGTTACTTTCGAAAGATCAACATAGGAAAGTGGAGGGGAAACTGTTTTAGCTCCTCGCTGCAAAATTTAATATTATGGTTACGCATTTATCATTCAAAAGCTTTAACAGTTCTGTAGGAATTTCATCAGGTCCATTTGCTTTTCCATTTTTTGCGTTTCTTATTGCGTATTCTACTTCTTCTTTCAATATGTCTGGCCCAGTTGCATTGATTATCTGAGTTAAGTTGTTTCTATCGTCTTCAAATAATTCATTCAGGTATTCTGTCCATCTTTTTATTTTATTCTCTAGATCTACAATAAGATTTCCATCTTTGTCTTTAAGTTTACCTATTTGGCATTTCTTTATGCTTCCTGTTATCTCTTTTACTTTTTTGTGCATATTGAACGCATCGTACTTTTTCTCATAGGTTTCCATTTCTTCACATTGCTCTTTAATCCACTCCTCTTTGGCTTCTTTTATTCTCTTTTTTATGTGTTTATTTATTTCTTTGTATTTGTCTGGGTAATTCTTCATCTTTCTTCTTTGTTCCATCAAGTCTAGTATATCTTGTGTTATCCACCCCTTATTCTTTGTTGTTGTTTTTGTAAGATGTTTCTTTCCTGCTGTTTGTATAGCTGTATTTATGTACTTTAATTTTTGGTTAACGTTGTTTGTATCGTTAATTTGTTGCTGCACTGAACGGAGATTTTCATTTATTTCTTCTCCTGTTTCTTGACGTAAATTTTTGTTTCTAAGTTTATTTAAATCTAGTGCCTTTCTGTGTGGTCTTCTAATCTTTGTTGGTCTCGCCTCTATCACAGTAACTACCGGATTATGATCTGAGCCTATATCAGCTCCTGGGTACGTCTTAGTACATTTAACAGCATTATGATACCTCCTTGCTATCATAATGTAGTCTATTTGATTTCTCACTATTTTTTCTTTGGTATGTTGTGGAGATGCCCATGTATATAACTGTCGAGGAGGTAATTTGAAAAAGGTATTTGTTATTACCAAGTCTTCACTTTGGCAAAATTGAATCAATCGATCTCCTCTGTCATTTCTGTTTCCAAGCCCATATTTTCCTACTTGTTCTCCTACCTTACCTTGACCCACCTTGGCATTAAGATCGCCCATTAATATGATAATGTATGAAAAGACTGACTTAATAAGTGAAGACAAACAACCTTCAACAAAAAGGTTCAGACCTGACAGTGAAGTCGAATAAATGAACCAAATTTTAACTTTAAACCAATGTATGTAAAGAAAATAAAAAAATTTAAATTCAATAAACATTGCAAAATTTAATAAGGCAAGCAATGAAAAAATCGACTTATTTTATCAAAGCAGTAAGGCAGATTAGATTAATATTGTATATCATATTTGTAAGAAAAATAGAATAAAAATCAATATTGTTAATTATAAAAATACAAACAATTATAATTAATATAAGGAATATAATGTGTACCTATGTGTAATATAATGAATTACCTGAAATTTAATTTATAAAATATATAAGTATTATTACATCATTGATATAAAATAAAAGAACATATGTTGATTTACCGGGATTTTCCGAGATTTATGGGGGGTGAAAATTATGTCATCATTATTAATACTGCGACAGACTATTTGAGCAAATTAAAAAAAAAAATAAGTATTTAGGGTGAATTTCAAATGGATTCAATTTTTCCGAGTTTTCCCATATTTTCCGGCCAGTGAAAACTATGTAGTTATTCATATTTCGACGAGCTACCCCAGAATAAAAAAAGAGGCTTGCAGCTGCAAAGGAAGCCGAGATAATGTAAATTTTTCCTACGTGTTGCAATTTGAAGTTCCGATGCCGAAAAAAAAACGGAGCTGAAACAGATATCCTCTCCACTTTCGTATGTCGATCTTTCGAAAGTACCGTCGTTTCGAAAAATTAGATAAATTTTATAGCTATAAGTTTCAATATAAAGTTTAGATTTTCATTCAAAATTTGTGCAAATTTTACTTCTTAATGTTTATAAACAATGGAGATATGATTTTTTTATAAATAGTCACTAACTTCGTTCCTATTGGTCATAGAAGGTTTTTTATTTTTTAATGTGAGCTTTGTTACCAGCTATCCAATGGTTGTACGTACAAGTCTGTAGCTTGAAAAATATAGAAGTTATTACAATTGTTTATAAGTAAAAAACATACCCCTTTTTCAAACGTTTATTTTGTAAATAATTTCGATGAAAACTCAATATCCATTTAACTTCTGAGATAGTCTAAGTCTTAAAGAATCCTATGAAATTTGCTGAATGTGTCTAGCATCATGCATAGTGCAAGCTCAATAGTTTAAATAATTAGCCCCAGGGATAAACAAATTAAATAACTTATAAAATATTTGACTGATCGGGAGGAAATTTCGCACAAATCTAAAAGATGGTAATTCCTTAATGTTTAAATGTATTAATACCATTTTATTTTGTTAATAAAAAAATTAATAAAATTTATAAATTAGTGCAAAAAAACTGCTTTTTTGCAAATATCTCTGTAAATTATTTATCAATTTTAATTAAAAAAACGGGAAAATAAAGATATTCTTGACATAAAAAAATGACATAAATATTGTTTATTTAAAATGTAAGGCAAAAAATTTATAGACAAAAAATCAAATTGTGACCATAAATTATTGCTTAAAAAAAACGCAAGGTAAAACTAGGAGTATCTTTTCATCTATTCATCATCTAGTATCCGCCACCTATGTCTTAAAAGCTTCAGATATCTGCGAAACATTTTTCCACCTTTTTTTTAACCAGACTGGGCTAATAGGATTATATAAAATTTAAACTATTAGAATTGTACACCTACACTGTATTCCTGCTAATCACCTTATGGTGGATGCGGTAAACTTTTTCAATAAAAAAAAATATCCTCATTAAAGGAGACTCTTTAAAACGCTTATTACTATGGAGCCTATTAAATATTGGTTTTCAAACGGAAATTGCACATTCCTTACACATACCATTACTGCACGGACATTTGAAATGAATTATAGTGATATCAGAAAAAATGGCAAATCTGACAACATTGCAATTATTAAATTTAAAATCTTCATATTGCAAAATATGTGTATCCCTGTTTTTTTTATATAATTCGGACCATCCATCTAAGAGATAATTACGCGTTTCGAGACTTTTGAAACACGTTGCATATATTAAAGAGGTTGTAAATTGCAGTAAATAAATAAAATTAAAACATATTTACCTTGTTTAATATTTGCGTGTTTATTTATTTAACAACATACACACTGTGGTCATTTCAACTACCAAAATGTACCGTGTGCTAAAAGTTTATCTCTACATGAATGAAAAGGATATCGCAAATTTTTGTACTTGATAAAATTATTTGTAGGATATAAATTGCATATCACAGTTAAGATTACATTTCCGTTACTTAAAAAAGATTCGTGTTATATCGTATTAATTTTTATTTAACAAAAAATATAATGTTAAGAATCTGAGGACGACAAATATAAAGTAGCATACAGTGTGTTCCAACGAAAATTTGAACCTCCCAGAAACTCAGAAACCACGAGTTTCTTCAAAATTTAAGAAAACGCATCAATTTGTATTGGGAGAAGGACGAATTTTCATGCAAAGTTCATGTCCTCAAATTTAACCCCCTTTTGATCTGCATCAACCCCCAGTTTTTTTAAATAGCCGTGGTCGAGTGGTATATCATTCGAAAGGTAGTTTTTTCTCTACACCACACTTTTGAAGATAATTTTGGATTTAACTAATTTATTGGTTGAACATCAGTTCTTCTTCTTTTTATAGTGCCGTGCAACTATAGTGCGTTGGCGAATTATCTTAAGGCCAGACGTCTGTCTTTTACGGCATGCAAAAGATCTCCAGTGTTATTTATGCCTATCCAGTTCTTTATGTTCCGTAGCCACGAAATTTGTTTGCGAGCTACTCCTCTCTTGCCTTCAATCTTTCTCTGGATGATTAGTTGAGGGATTGCGTATTTTTTCCTCTCAGAATATGGCCAAGGTATCCAATTTTTCGTACCTTGATCAAATTGAGTAGTTCTGTCTCAGTATTTGCCTTTCTTAAGACTTCCTCGTTTCTCACCCTATCTGTCCACGGTATGCGGAACATTCTTCGCAACGTCCAAATTTCGAAGGCCTCCAACGTATTAATGGAAGGTACTCTTAACGTTTATGTTTCCATGCCGTATAACAATATGAACCATACATAGCATTTAACCATCCTGTAGCGGAAATTAAAGGAAAGATTGCGGTTACATAGTAGCGGTTTAAATTTGATAAAAGCTTGTCTTACTTTTTATTGACGGAATTTTTCTTGTTGAGGATCCCATTGGTCATTCATCATCATTCCCAAGTATTTAAATGTTTTTACTTGATCGATTGGACCATTATCTACTTGCAGTTGTATTCTTAAAAGTGCATTTTTTCTTATTGCCATGCATTTAGTTTTTCCAGCATTTATCTACAAGCCATATATTTTTCCTACGGTGTTTATTTTATTTAACATCAACTGCATATCATGTTCGTTGTCTGTAATTATCGCGGTGTCGTCGGCGTAACGAATAATATTTATCAGGAACCCGTTTACCTTTATTTCACACTCAGAGCCTTCCAGTGCCTCTGCAAAAATGTTCTCCACATAGAGATTAAAGAGCATAGGAGACAAAATACACCCCTGTCACACCCCTCTTAAAATTTCAAATTCTTCTATGTTGGTTGATTTGCTCAGTCTCACTCGTGCTTTTTGATTCCAATAGAGGTAGCGATGAACATCAGTAATAACCAAAAACATAAAATTTCATCAGATTAACCAATTAAATGTTAAATGGCCTCCTGTGACCTCCGTACAATAGTACAGTCTATTTTTAAGGTCTCTCCGTACATTTGCAAATACTTCTGGTGTAAATAATCGGCATTCTGTCATAATTCTTTGTCGCAATCCTGCAAGATCTGCAGGCGGAGTGGCGTATATTTTTGATTTTAGGTATCCTCACAAAAAAATCCAAAAGCGAAAGATCCGGTGATCTGGCCGGCCACTCTATTGAACCACTTATGCCAATCCAACGCCCTAGAAAACGTTGATTCAAAAATTGTCTTATTCGTGTATCATAATATGGGGGTGCCCCGTCTTGTTGGAAAGTCAGTTCATCCTCTAAAAGATTATTATCAGATTCCAATGTGTCAATGATCAACGGATCAATAATGTCTTCTAACAAATTTAAATAGGTTGTTTCGTTTAGATTTCCTTTAAGAAATATTGGTCCAATAACGTGATTCCCAAAAATGACAACCCATACATTGTAACACTGCGTGCTACAATGATATATGCAAGGCCAGAATCGCTCACTGTCGAAGAGAATTGGGCGGGGTTTTCTTAAACATATAGAAACTATATCGTATCTTAAATCCAAGCACAATTAGATAATATGAAATTATAATTTATTATTGGACGCCACCCCTGGTTTATCCTGGAAGGAGACGAGAAAAAAAAAGATTTATCGAAGGTTTACAAGAAAACTATTCTTTATTATTTCTTAGTAATGAACAAAAAGAAAACATTAAAAGTTACGTCATCCCAAAGGGATATCAAAATACCATTTCATATTTACATTACCATAAACAAAAAAGCTTTGTATCGTATTAAATTAAGAATTAGTTATAAAGTAAATGAATATATATGTATATTAACCCCAAATTTCGAAATTTGTTTACATTGAAAAGAATATAGTTATTTATCAACTATAAATAATAGAGAAAATAAACCTTTAAATAAAATTAGAACACTTGACTATATTTTCATTTTTTTTTGAGTTCATAGTTATTTCTCGTTGTCTTGAAAGTAGGTATAATAAAAATTGGTACAACCTTAATCTGCTCTGTTTCTTTTCTTATTTAATCAGTCACCAAATAAACCATTGATTCGGCTACATCCGATATCAATCCACCACCATCCTAGATAAGAGGGGTTAGGTATTTCATAAAAAGATACCGCTACTGGGCCATGATCTGGAATAACTCCATACCAATACTATCTTGCGACATGTATTAGAAATATATCAGCATTATAGCCTCTCCAATAAGGGTCTAAAAAAAATAAATATCTATCTGAAATATGGACAAGAAAAGGATTTCTAAGCTCACCTCTAAATGAGACCCACTTTGGAAACACGTCTTAACGGTTGGACGTTCTTAACAGAAAAGAGCGAGACGCTATTCTTGCGCTCTCTGGAAATGGGGCGTGAGTGACAAGTTGATGAATAGGCTCATCTACCGGATATATTTGGGAATTACAGAAGAATCCTTGAGTCGGCTACAGGTAGGTACTTGACAGATAGATGGGGTTAGAAGTTTTATTTAAAAAAAATAATCGAAATTTATAATGATTTTCTTTTAAATCTTTTGAAACGGTTACATTTAATTTCTGAGGTGTTGGTGTCTGCGTCTCCATGAATAAATGAGGATTACTAGTTACTCCAATAACGACAATTATGTCTATTATCTTCACCACTTAACATAAAAGTACACTCGTCGGAAAAATACGTATTGTACAATCGATAGAATAGAATAGAATTTATTTAATCAATATACAAAAATTGTTTTGTTATTGACAAGTCAAAGGAATAGTGACAATACATATAAAATTTTTGGCGATTTTAAACATTACAAACCGATATTTAATATTAACAATTAAAAAAAAACAACAAACACACTTAACGGAAATATAAAAAACATGAAATATCATTATAATAAGCAAATACCCTGACCAAACTAGTACTATTGTGTAAAAACTGTACTTAGGTACTCTTTTGAATAGAAACAATGTTTCAAAAAGTGTGAAGTGTGAAGTAAAGACTTTTTACTTCATCTGGGTCCGAAGTGAGTTCGTATGAGGAAATTTGTCTAGGGTAGTGACTGTATGTGTGTCTTTCTATGTTGTGAGAGCACTTTTTATGGCGGTACATTTGTGTGAATATGCCGAGTATGTGGCGCAATAGTTCGAACCGGATGGTGCATCTGCCATTTATATGATGTGTGATTTTGTCCGCAGTTTGAAAAGATAGTGGCTCTTTGTTGGTATTCTGTGTTATGACGTTCGCTTTGGCAGCATCTAGAACAATATTTTAAGCGCATTGGATGACGTTATTCGATCCAGGGATCTCACAAAGTATAATCTTCAGTGTTTCAGTGCTTCTGAGAATTTTTGCTCTGAGTTCTCGAAAACTTGAACAAAGTGTATAGGGATGTTATTTTAGCGGACAATTATTCGGACAATTTAAATGTTAGGGAAGTGGCCTTGGGAAGTAGGGATGATTGATGGTCTTTAATGTTTGAAACATTTTTGTTAACGCCTGTCATGACGAGATGAAGGTTTGATTGGATTTTGGTTGTGACTTTTGTGGAGTGTTATTGAAATATATGGGGCCAATTAATAGTGATTGTTATGATATTGTTCTTAGTTTTGTCTGGAATTCGTGGATATTTAGGGGTTAAGGTTTAGGCTTATGACGGGGTGCTGTTTTGTCTAATGAATAGACTTTTAAGTGGGCTATGTTATTGGGAAGAAGTTCGTTTGATTTTAAAATGTTGTTGAGAAGTGTTTTGTTGGAAATGTTTGGTGGGATGTGTTCTATAAGGTAATTGCTTGGGTTGTGTTGTCTTGTGTTTTTTTGTTGCTTGTGTGATGGTTGTAGGGGATGGTTCGGATCGATTGTTTGAGTTGATTGTTGTGTAGATTGAGTTGTATGTGTTTCGTTTTGTGTTTTTTGATTGTAAGGTTGGGGGTAAAGGTTCAAAAGGTATTGTTTCTGTCGCAGGTTCATGTTGTGTGTTGTCTGTAACTGTAATATTAATGTACTGTAATATGGGATATAAGGTATAACTGAGTAATTGTTTTTTGAACAAAACTAAAATTTGATTTTATAAATGAAAGTTCTTGTTGAAGCAAGTTACTCTGAAAAGTTTGTTTAGAATCCAAAAGAGATTGGGAACTTTCATCTGTTAACGTATCAATTATGTTCTTTATTTTAACAAAATGATCTGCATATAAATTAGCTGCTTCTAACCATGTTCCCCATCGCGTTAAAATAAGTTGTGGTGGAAGAGGAATGTTAGGTAGCATTTCTTTATAAAATTGAATTCTTATAGGAGATTTAAGAAATACTTTTTTGACACTGGATATCATGGTATTTACAAGAGGAAACTTTTTTCGTATTTCCTCTGCAACTCTGTTTAATCCATGCGCTACACAAGTAACATGTATTAAATCTGGGAAAAATATTTTTCCTGCTTTCATCATATAAGGAGCAGCATCCGATAAAATAAGCAGTAATTTATTAGAAGGAATAGTTGTCGGAAGAAAAAAAGTTGCTAATGTTTCTTGTATAAAACGCGAAATTGTTAAAGCATTTGTTTTCTCAAGTTGCTGGCATGAAATAAGATGAGATTTTGGTAAGGTATCTTCTTTAAGAACACCAATCAATAAATGAGCAATATACTTTCCTGAGGAATCAGTGGTTTCGTCTACAGATATGTAAAAATAATTATCTGCAATTTCTTCCTTAATATTAATTAACACCGACGAGTATAGCCCGTTCACATTATTTCTTCTTAGAGACCGATCACTTGGAACATTAAGTTTGCAATATTTTTTTAGAAACGAACTAAAATTTACATTTGCTAATTTTGAAAGCGGTATGTTTGCAGACACTAATGCGCGACACAAGTCTTCATTAAAAGTTTCTTGCTCATCTAATTTTTTTGAAGTAGATTGGAAACATTTAGCCATTGAAGTTTGATGTTTTCCTCCTATTTTTCCTTTTTTTGCAATGTGTGAAGCAGTTCTCACATGTTGGTCTATCTGAAATTTCTTCTCACATGCTATCTATAAATAAAAATAAAAACCTTTATTTTAACCCAACCTTTAAAATATAAAAATATACAAGGTGTTTTTGGTTAATCAAATAACTGGTTTGGAAAAAAAAAACACTCGCTAAGTGTTTTAAATGCAGTATTAATCCACAAATTAGTTTTTGTTACTAACCATTAGTACATCATATAACTTATTTTAAAATTCTACAAAAGTTTTTTTTTTGTTAATTCAATTACAATAAAAATAATTGTGTTTTAGAATAGCTGACTTCATAAAAAAAAGTAAAGGTGAAAAATTTTTCTAAATACACACCATTGTATTGTACCATGGACAATTTTTTCTCACTAAAGGAAGCTATTTTTCATTTAAAAACAACCTACGAGTACTAAATTTCAAGTAAATACGTTTATTGGTTTTAAAGTTATTGTTGTTATTAACTAAAAGAATTTAATTTTTTTAAATTTTAACACCCTGTATCTCGAAAAGTAAATAAGTTTGACCCCTCATTAACTATATCGTTTTGTTCAATTTTTCGAGAAGTATCTACAGTCAAACGTTGTAAGTGTCATTTGGAAACACCCTGTATGTATGAAATATTAGATATTTAATAGAAAATATTAGATACTTACAATTTTGCCACAGACTGAACAGTAGATTTTTCCCATATCCATAGACAGCTCTTTATAAGGTTTAATCCAAGTTGAAGCACTGGTTGTTTTAGGCATTATAAAATCACAATCTTTCTTTTTGTTACGCACAACGAGTGTTTACGCTTTGAATATCAAAACAAAAATGATTTACAAATCTGAGCATCAAATTAGAAATGTTTAGGTACCTAATTCAATAAACTGGGAGATTTTGGAAAATCCCTAAATTAGGAACAAAACTATTAGCCGTTTACCTACTGTTAAGATACAATAAATTGTAGATAGATTTGGGGATTAGATCATAAAATGCAAATGAGCGAACCCTTAGCGATTATCCAATAACTAAATGCCTCAGTGACCAAGACTTTCTAAGAATGTTGAGGGCTACTTAAATTGATCTTCTTTGAAATTGTAAATGTTTTGTACCTGTAGAGATTACGTACTTAGATCATTTCTTGATTAAAATGACTACAAAATTTTATACAAGAATTGAAATAAATTGGTATGTTTAAAAATTTTCAAATACAGTATAAAAATCTGAACTTTTATGCACTTTATGCAAACTTTTATACAAATATGCCAAAATATGAAATATTTGCATAAAATATGCACAATATGCAAAATATGCAATATGCATATTTGCCGAAGTCTAGTTATAAGTAATAATCTGTTTTATTAAACCACCTTTTTTTTTAATAAGGTTATATCTAGTTACAGAAAACATAGTTAGCAGCAGCAATAAAGTCACTAGGTGAAGTGTTTATTAGACTAAGAGTCCAGTAAACATCTTCCTGGCGCCCAAATCATTCTTCTCTCCTATATTCGTGTTGTCAGTACTTACTCTTAGTTCGTTTTGGTTATTCTTATATTTTCTTAGCTAATATACATCTTTTCTATTCTTTACTGTTCTCTCAGGGCATGCAAATAGGCCTAACCCTACCTTGAGTATCAACTGGCCAGTCTCAAGCATACCCAGCTAGCCGAACTGCATACAGTTTCAACTTTTATTTTAATTTAGTTTCAAACTTATCTTTACACTACTCTACAGATCTTATAACATCAGGGACCTTGTCCCAAGTGATCTGCCTACTATTTGTTACAGTAGCGCCCAAAGTGGAGCAACATAAATTTGTTATAATAGGTGACTTTACAGTAAAGGCATCTCAACCTGTGATATTTAAAAATTAAAAACCGGGAAACTTTGGTGTTCCCGACGAAATTCGGCTGAGAAATGTAGGACCACATTTAGCAGATGTTCAAAAAAATTATACAAGATGCAGATTCTGCTCAACAAAAAAGATGAAAAACGAACTAACATATGTAGTTATTGTCAAGTAGCTTTATGCCCAAAAAAGTGTTTTAAATCATTTCACACTGCTGTAGTTGAGACCTAAATTAGTTTTGTCACCCATATATGCATTTTTGTATTTTTTTATTAAATAAATTGTTTCACAAACTGTACAAGGGTAATTCATTTCCCACCTACAAACATTTTTTAAGGAACAACGGGAAAATATACTGGGGTGCAAAATTAACCGGACACTTAATTTTTTTTGTTTTTTGTTGGTGTTTAGATCGAAACTTGTTTAATTTGTTGGAAATTGTATTTTATGCCTTATTAGCGACAAGTTTTTTTCTTGTTTGAACCTGTTTAGATGTTTTTTTGCGAACAAAAACACTTTTACACATACGTTTTGTTATTAATGTGAAATATTGGCTTAGTATTAATCTAAGTTTATTGTGGTACTGTACCTGATTATAAGTTCGGCTGTAGGTTTTTGATCGTCTCCTGTTTAAATCTTGCATTAAAAAAAGATGATACCAGAAGAAGTAGCACAAGCTATTGCTTTACAGGATGATGGGCGGAGCATTCGTTACATCGCAAATGCTTTAGGAATTTCTCGAAGTACAGTGTTTGACGCAATACAAAGATTTCGGGAAACAGGACTATACACTAGGAGACCAGGTCAAGGTAGACAAAGAACCACAAGTCAAGTTGAAGATCGCTTTCTTAGGTTACAAGCATTACGCGATCGTACATTATCAGCACCAGTACTTGTTCAACGATTAAATGATGTCTATAGAAACACAGCTTCCGTTTATACCGTTCGAAGACGCTTAAATGAATATGGATTAAGGTCCAGAATACCTGTCACGGGACCTCTATTAACAGCAGATGATCGGAGGCAACGTTTACATTTCGCTCGCGAACATCTTAATTGGAGTGTTGACGATTGGAGTGCTGTGCTTTTCACGGATGAATCAAGATTTAACAGATACTCATCGGATGGACGGCATAGGATATGGAGAAGAACTGGTGAACGTTATCAGCAATGTTGTTTTGCTCCGAGAGTTCAATTTGGTGGAGGTGGTATAATGGTGTGGGCAGGCATTTCCCTAGAGGCTCATACAGAACTTGTTACAATTCAAGGGGGCAGTTTGAACGCTCAACGGTATATTCAACAATGTTTGGAAGATCATGTAGTGCCATTTGCCCCATTTATTGGAGAAAACTTTCGTCTATTGCAAGATAATGCTCGTCCGCACATCGCAAGAATAACACGGGATTACTTGGATGAAGTTGGAATTCGTTTATTACCATGGCCGCCAAGAAGTGCAGACTTAAATCCAATAGAGCATGCATGGGATATTCTGGGACGACGTAACCATGGTGAGTTTGAAACCATGAATGATTTGGAGCAAGTAGTTCGTGACGAATGGGAGCAAATCCCTCAAGCAGACTTTACTACCTTGATCCGAAGTATGCCTGATCGAATAAGGGCCGTAATTAGGGCTCGTGGAGATAATACACTCTACTAAACATTGTTTTCCATAAAAATTGTTTATATTAAAATAAAAAATAATATTTTTTTCTTTGCGGATTTTTAAATTTTTTGAATTGTTTATTGTTTTTTCTGAGTAACATTCTTGAGTTATAATAAATTTCACTTTTAAATTTTGTCTATTATTAGATACTTAATTGGGAACATCTTAAACTCTTTTAAACTCCAGTTTTTAGGAAAAATGGCCGGTTAATTTTGCACCCCAGTGTAGTTCCCACCACTTTTTTAATTACTTTTTCAAATTATTTTTTATTTCAATATAAATATATTTTATGTCATACTAGTTTATTAGTGTGTTTTTATTGCTTAGTTACCAACTACGTAATAATAGTGTACTTTATGACCCACACGCATGTGTTCTACATGGTTTTCTGTCATCCAGTGCTGTAATTTTTCATATTCCTTGTCGTAGGCATTTCTGGACTCGACTTTTTCCGACTATTTTTTTTTTTAATTTGATTAGGGATCTCAAATATATCTTGAATTTTCACGGTTTTAGTTTGACACGTTTGACAGCATTTCCGTAGCGTAGCAACATAACACGGACGATAGAATGTCTACTAAACTCTAATTTCACTATTTGGGAGAGTGAGTCATCGTTTGAAGGCGTAGAAGTGGGGAAAGACGTATGAAAATCCAGTGGCGTTCACTCACTTTTATTTCAACGTTAATTATATTATATTGTTTAAATATTATTGTTTAAAATAGGCCACAATATATTTATCTGGGTTTTACTGAAGTTTCAATCTCTATATCCAAAGACCGTTTTCAAAGATATAAATTATAGTTATATTTATTTTATTTGTTTATTATTGTATATTTATATATTCTTATATTATTTTCTTTTTTTTTTCTTAACTTTAAAAACGGTCTCTGTAATAGAGATCGAAACGTCAGTAAAATAAACATGTAAATAGATGTATTGTGGCTTATTTCCAACACTCTCCCTAAAAATACGGAATGCCACAAGCAAAAAGCCACAAAAAAAATAAATATTGCTATCATTTGTATATTTGAAAACGATCTCTTTATATAGAGATCGAAACGTCAGTAAATTAAACCTATGAATAAATATTTTGTGGCTTATTCCCTACTGTCTCCTAAAAATACAGAATGCCACAAACAAAAAGCTATAAAAAACAAGTAATTTTGCAGAAAGCTTACTGATGCCACTCGGTTGCCGCGGAAGTTACGCTAAAACGTCTTTTGACGTGACACGCCCTTAAAGAGTTACACAATGAAATGTTTTTAAATCAAATTTTAAGACAGTTTCCACACCACCCGAGAGGTATGTCTTGTGGCGCGTTACTTTTTTTTAAATGGGTGTTCGCCAAGAGCCATATTTTCCCATTAAATAAAATAAACAAAACACTTAAACAGTATAAAACAAAACAAAATAAAATCCTATAAAACAAAATAAAATGCTATAAAAACAAAATAAAAATAATTTTGGATGTAACAATCCTATTCTAACACAAACACTATACACACTTACTATGTTCTTCTCGTTTTTTTTTGTTTTTGGTTTTTTTATGCTGATGTTCCTACTAAACTATTAGAAAATATTATTCGCTGTCTAAATCTGAAGATACAGTGCTGCTATCGCTGTCATTATCTTCACCTGGTGTAATTATAATTGGCTCTAGTAAAACTTCGACATGAGTGTCAAGTTCCCACATACGATATTCTTCTTTAATTATGTGGCCTATACATTTAGCCCATTTCTCTGGAGTTATATGGAGGATTGCTTGAATCAAAAGTTCATTAACTTCGTTTAATTTGAACGTTTTGTTATTGCGTGCTACTTCTCCTTTCACTTGCGCCCAGATAAGTTCAATGGGATTAAGTTTGCAATGATAAGGTGGTAGACGCAGAACTTTAACACCATAATCTTTTGCAGTTTCATCCACAACATATTTAAGATATTCACTTTTCCTTAACCGTGCAATGTCAAGTAGTTGAATTTTGAGCATTGATTCTTCGTATGCAATCCCCTTTTCTGTAAGCCATTCTTGAATTCTCCCTTTCCGCCATGCCGTCGTCGGTAATTGTTCTAGTCTGCGGCTATGATATGGCGTATTGTCCATAACAACCACAGACCCAGATTCCAATTTTGGTAAGATTCTCTTAAACCAGCGCTCAAATACTTCAGAAGTCATTTCTTCATGATAATCACCTGTTTTTTTCGACTCAAATTGAAGCAAACCATCATCAAGGAACCCTGTATCACTTCCTATATGGGTGATGATTAAACGCCGTCCCTTTCCTGATGGAGCCTTTAATCCCGTAGACCAGCCTTCTATAAATGCTTCGCGTTTACTTTTTACATTTAAATCTTGCCAAACTTTTCCAACTGTATGACCTTCGTTAATCCAGGTTTCATCCAAATAATATATTTTGCATCCAGTGCTGCGAATTTTTAGTATTTCTTCTAAATATTTTCTTCTCCACAGAATAATTTTATTTTTTTCCAATAGCATACTTTTTCTGTTGCGTTTTACGTATCGAAAGTTCATTTCGTGCATGGTCCTGATTAAGACCCTACGAGATATCTTGGGTAAAGAGTCATCATTTTCGAGCTCTTGAGAAATTTTTTTCAGTGTTGGAATTTCACTCCGAAAATAAAATGAATGAATTTTTCGACGTATAATATTCCTTGTCTCGTCATCCAAAACAATGCTTTTCCTACCTCTAGTTTTACCTTTTTCTTGCTTTTTATTTTCCGATGTATTTTTAAGTACACGATAAATACAGCTAACGGATACTTTTGTTAAACTGCTACAAATGTCGACCGCTTGGCTAACGTTTAATGCCATTTTTCTGCCGACAATTCCTTCATAAACGTTTTGTATCATTACCTTCTCTTCGGACGTTAACATTTTCCGTCTCTTTTGCGGCTTTTCATTCTTGGAATCAACATCAGAATTTTGCTGTCTTCTCTTGGAACAACTCAGTTTTTCGTCCATTGTATTTCAATAATCTGGATATATACTATATATACAATAATTTCAAAGAATATAACTAAATATTTACTATAAAACGACAAACTATAACACTCTTATTATCAATAACACGTTTTATCAATACTACAATACAGTATTGATAAAACAGTATTGACAACAATAAGTTTACAAACTTATCACATAAAATATACTTACAAAAACACATGCACTATTTACCCATAGAAACACCAATGTTTTCTTCGTTCATTTCTTCGGCAAAAAATAATAAAAACTAGTTTTACTGCATGTCTGGATCCGAATTGTAAAACCGAGTTCCCTCGCTAATTCCAACATTGCCAAACGATTGAAAAATAATGTTTTAAAATATCGATTTTTATTTTATAAATTTAAATACGTAACGAAACGGAACATATAAATAAAATTTATTTTATTACAATTTTGTGCTTAATTTTTACTATTGAAAAAATCATGTTTTTTGGTATTTTTATGACGGTAATAATCGCTGCGTGGAAGAATACAGGTTTTGTATGACCATAATTACTACTTGTGAACAAGATTTGGCTACACTGTACGACAACTTCTGGTCAAGTCTACTATAGAGAAGCACAAATAAATATACTACTTTATATATTCTGTAATTTCTTATGAGGAAACGCAAATTGCAATCGAGAAAACAGGCAGTTTTCGAGGGCCGCTGTGTACATTTAAATTTGAGGATATTCGGCGTTTAAACTATGAAATCACTCTTCTGAATTGAGGGTTTCTACTATAGTAAATATATTGTCAAAATGAAATTGAATTTTCGGATGTTTTAGAACATATTTATTTGTAGATGCAATAACGAACTAGTATGACATAAAAGTTTGTATGCACCGCGGGTATTAATAGATTTATATGCTTTCAGGCGAGTTACAAACTCTCGCGCGACTTACAAACCCTCGCGCGACTTACAACATCGTCGCCCTCTGGGCATAAACATCTATTTAATACCCTTGGTACATAAATAAGTATTATTTACCTCCTTTAGATAAAAAAGTATATAAACAAGCAAATTAATTCTCCTTATATACTGTTTATTATAAAACTTAAGAGGTCGCTGGTTAAATGATATTAAATAAATAATAATGAAGAAAAAATGCAATATTTTATTTGTAAATAAATTAGCGAAAAATAGCAAATACAACCGTGAATAAATTACGAAATTAACTAGCCATACTCATTATTGCTGTCTGTACAAAGAACATAGACATACCCTTTGAAATATTGAAGTCGTATTCTTAGTCAGGGAGATCTCGTTGGTACCACGTCGGGACGCCCGCCGACGCTCGATAGGACGAGAACCTATCACACACTAGGTCCGTTTGGTTCGCTGTCTTGGGATGAAGTGATTTGAGACTTAAGACGGTCAGAAAAGAACCCTCTAACCGTTACGTGTAGTCTGTATACCAATAGGGTACACCAATAAATCACTCTATTGTATTGCGATTTTGAGTGGCGATAATTTAAGTTAATTGTCACGGTAATACAAAACCGTACACTTGTTTTTATATTTGTGACCAAAAATACAAAAGAGAAGCCAAATTCTCGGCACTTAAAACATAATAAATGAGATAGCGAGTTTAACAATTTTACGAAATAACAGGAAGCAATATATTTTAACAAAGTCGTTAGAATACAGCATTGAATTAGATCACATTATAGTACACTAAAAGAAAAATATTAATAGTAAAAATATGAAAAGAAATAGTACATAATTTCCCAAACATATGCCATGTCTGATTAAGGGTTAAAAGTTTGGAATACGTCATTTTGAGAGGTTTTCATCTTTTAACAAATAAAATATTTATACTTACGTATACCGTTCTGAACACGGTTAAATTTTGTTTATTTTCTTGAAGTATATTACTGGTTTTTTGCTTTTAAATGTACATTTACAAATTGGACCCTTTTTTAAAATGACCTAGAATTTATATGTTGTTGTTCATTAGGTTAAGAGCATCAGATACACAGGTTATTTATTTTAGATATAAGTACAATAATTGCAATTGCAACAAACATTTCATTTATTCGTCGTTCTTAACCGAGAAGTAAGTGCATGATGGTTTGCTACAAATCTTTTACAAATTACAAAAGCTCGGTTGGTTGGTTCCTAAAATTTGGATTTATTATAGGATTATTGCCAGGTAGATCCCAAAAAGACAAATCAACTTTCGCTCAGAGGTGGATTTGTAGCTGCTTCTATTCGATTGCTTTATCTTGCATGTCTATGTTTGTAAAACATACAGGTTCGATAAACATTTTAAAGAGTTTTTCAGTGTGTACGTATATCTTATTCGAGTTTAACAGCTGGCGTTCTATTTTGCTTAATCAAAATTGTTTGTCCCAAATGTATAAGAGTTTTACAGCAATTGATAATATATTGGGACAGTGCCAACGAAAGGTACCAACTGTTCAACTAATTTTTTTTCTAATTATTACTGGAATATCTTTATGTAATACAACCTTATTATGCATAATGATATTTGAAACTTCGATACTAGAAAATGTAGGCAGATTTTTTTGGACATGCAGTATGTATAAAGTAAATATTTTCGTTGTTTTTTCTTTAACGATGTCTGATAATTTTACCAGCATCTTTTTAACAGTGATCACATTAACGAAATTAACCTTTTCAAGATCAAACCAGTCTAAGATCTTATTTTTTAAACAAATAAATAAAATAAAGTCCATACACAAACACGGATTTGGAGGTGTTAAGATGTTTAATGAAATTTTTGGAGAGTTTTTGTTAATATTTTTGGCATTAAATCTGATTGATGTACTCTATGCAGCTAATGGTTTGTTACATACTAAGTTTAGAGGAGGTCAAGATCGTATTACGGCTGTTTATGGAATTATTTTGACAACATTCGAATGTGTAAGTATATCCAAATTTCGTCACATCTCTAACAAATTTGTTTTATAACTTTTAGTACATTTTTAACACATTTGTAGTTTTTAAATTATAACTCGATTTCAACTTCACCTAACCACCTAATTCGCGGTCGGCCTGCTTCTTCTTTCTACAGGTGTTCCTTTAATTTTTATTTTTACCTATCTATACCAGAGAAATAAAATTCCTCTCGTGACTGTGACTAATCCAGGTATCTGACAATTTTTAAGTTATTTTAGGCCTATATAAAGAAAACCTGAATGAATGTTTTTTCTGAAAAATGCCATTTTTTCTATGTTTTGTTTACCATTAAAAATCTTAATACCATACCGATCCGCAAACATCACTCATCTTCTAACGCTGCCAGTGCCTACAGGCCAATCTCACTAACATGCACAATGTGCAAACTACTAGAAAAGATGATAAATAAACGTTTGCTTTGGTTTCTTGAAGAAAACAATCTGATAGATACAGCACAGTCGAAGTTCAGACCCAATCGAAGTACGATGGATAACCTGGTACTTCTCCAAACAGAAATAACCCAAGCTATATCAAATAAGAATGACGTCATCACAGTTGCCTTAGACTTAGAAAGTGCCTTCTACACAATCAACATACCTTTATTATTAGAAAAATTGAGCAACTCAATTTAACGGGTAATATTCTCACCTTTATAAACAATTTCTTACAAGAGAGATCATTCAAAGTAGTGGCAAACGAAAACACATCTACATCATATATCTCACAAAATGGAGTCCCCCAAGGCTCAGTTTTCAGCCCCACACTATTCCTTCTTACCATTAACAATATAAACTCTCTTGTTCTCCCTCCAATAAAATACTTAATATACGCAGATGATCCTGTTCTTTATTGCCAAGGTAAAATTACAAAAAGCACATGCTCTTTACTCCAAAATACTCTTTATAATCTTCATAACTGGTTCACCAAAATTGGAGTCAAATTTTCATCTGGAAAATCTAAAGTCATAAACTTCTCTAGAAGACATCACACTCACCCTCCTCTACTTCACCTAAATGGATCTCCTCTTCAAGTGGTTAATAAACACAAATTATTAGGAGTAATATTCGGTAAAAGACTTACATGGAGAGATCAGATACAGAATACAAAAACAAACTACCAAAATAGAATCAATACCTTAAAAACTCTAGTTTATCATCAATGGGGGCAGAAGAGAAAGTCCTCTTAAGAATTTACAAAATATTGATTCACTCTAGGCTGGATTACAGAAGCATTCTCTACATATCTGCTTCCGACACTCACCTTAAAAGTCTGAATATAATTCACAACACTTCTTTACGGATTAGCGTCGGCGCCTTTAAATCAAGTCCTTCTGAAAGTCTTTATATCGAATCTTCAGAACCTACACACACATACAGTGCCATAATTCGTTTCCTAAAAGACGTTTACTACTTAGCGTAATTATATTAAGATGTTGCTAATGTATCCTAACTTGTAAAAAAAACAGATTGTATATGTATGTAAACATAAACATATTGTAATAAACTTTGTAATACCAGTGTCAATGGCCCATAGTTGTCGAGACACTTTAATTTAAAATAAAAAAAATCTTAATATTTGAAGTAAAATAACAAATCGTTAACTTTTAAAACATAACAAAGCTGTAAAATGGCGATTTTGAAAAGTTGTAAAATTAATTTGTTGCTCAAAAACTACAAAATAAAGCAAAGATGTTATTTGTTCAAAACTATTGTAAAATCAACCTAGGCATTTGATATTCCACCCAAACTTGGATATTGTGGTCTTTAATACACCCTCAAAATTTCAGATCGATTCCTTAATTCGTTTAAGTTAAGTTATTTTATTTGTTTATCTTAGAGACCTTTTTTTGCAGTCACATTAGTCATAAAATAATGAAGATACAGCAATTCTACGTATGTGGTAGTAAGTTTTGCTTTGCTTTTTCCTTTTTTTTTTTAATTTGGTTAGGGATCTCAAAAATATCTTGCGTTATCGCGGTTTTAGTTTGACACGTTTGATAGCATTTCCGTAGCGTAGCAACATAACACGAACGATAGAATGTCTACTAGTAAATATATTGTCAAAATTAAATCGCATTTCCGGATGTTTTACAACATATTTATTTGTAGATGCAATAACAAACTAGTATGACATAAAAGTTGGTATGCATCGCAAGTATATAGATGTATATGCCCTCGGGCGACTTACAAACCCTCGGGCGACTTACGAACCTTCGGGCCAGAGGCCCTCGGGTTTGTAACATCGTCGCCCTCTGGGCATAAACATCTATTCATTACCCTTGGTACATAAATAACTATTATTTACCTCCTTTAGATAAAAAAGTATATAAACAAACAAATTAATTCTCCTTATATGCCATGTCTGATTAAGGGTTAAAAGTTTGGAATACGCCATTTTGAGGAGTTCTCATCTTTCAACATATAAATTATTTATATTTCCGTATACCTTTCTAAACACGGTTAAATTTTGTTTATTTTGTTGGAGTATATTACTGGTTTTTGCTTTTAAACGTACATTTACAAATTGGACCCTTTTTATAATGACCTACAATGTAGATGTTATTTTTAATTAGGTTAAGAGCATCACATCAGATACACAAGTTATTTGTTTTAGATATAAGTACAATAATTATTACAATTGCAACAAACATTTCATTTGTTCGCCGTTCCTAACCGAGAAGTAAGTGAATGATGGTTTTCTACAAATCATTTAGAAATTACAAAAGCTTGGTTGGTCGGCTCCTAAAATTTGGATTTATTATAGGATTCTTTCCGGGTAGATCCCGAAAAGACGTATCAACTTTCGTTCAGAGATGGATTTGCAGCTGCTTCTATACGATTGCTTTATCTTGCATGTCTATGTTTGTAAAACATACAGATTCTATAAACATTTTAAAGAGATTTTCAGTGTGTACGTATATCTTGTTCGAGTTTAATAGCTGGCGTTCTATTTTGCTTAATCAAAATTGTTTGTCCCAACTGTATAAGAATTTTACAGCAATTGATAATATATTGGGACAGTGCAAGCGAAAGGTACCAACTGTTCAACTAATTTATTTTCTAATTGTTACTGGAATATCTTTGTGTAATACAACCTTCTTCTTATGCAGAATGATATTTGAAACTTCGATACTAGAAAATGTAGGCAGATTTTTTTGGACATGCAGTTTATTTAAAGTGAATGTTTTAGTGGTTTTTTCTATAACGATGTCTGATAATTTTAGCAGCATCTTTTTAACAGTGACCACATTAACGAAATTAACCTTTTCAAGATCAAACCAGTCTAAGATCTTATTTTTTAAACAAATAAATAAAATAAAGTCCATTCACAAACACGGATTTGGAGGTGTTAAGATGTTTAATGAAATTTCTGGAGAGTTTTTGTTAATATTTTTGGCATTAAATCTGATTGATGTACTCTATGCAGCTGATGGTTTGATACATACAAGGTTTAAAGGAGGTCAAGATCAAATTATCGCTGTTTATATAATTATTTTAACAATATTCGAATGTGTAAGTATATCCAAATTTCGTCACATCTCTAATAAATTTGTTTTATAATTTTTAGTATATTTTTAACACTTTGTAGTTTTTAAATTATATCTCGATTTCAACTTCACCTAACCACCTAATTCGCGGTCGGCCTGCTTCTTCTTTCTACAGGTGTTCCTTTAATTTTTATTTTTACCTATCTATACCAGAGAAATAAAATTCCTCTCGTTACTGTGACTAATCCAGGTATCTGACAATTTTTAAGTTATTTTAGGCCTATATAAAGAAAACCTGAATGAATGTTTTTTCTGAAAAATGCCATTTTTCCTATGTTTTGTTTACCATTAAAAATCTTAATACCATACCGATCCGCAAACATCACTCATCTTCTAACGCTGCCAGTGCCTACAGGCCAATCTCACTAACATGCACAATGTGCAAACTACTAGAAAAGATGATAAATAAACCTTTGCTTTGGTTTTTTGAAGAAAACAATCTGATAGATGCAGCACAGTCGAAGTTCAGACCCAATCGAAGTACGATGGATAACCTGGAACTTCTCCAAACAAAAATAACCCAAGCTATATCAAATAAGAATGACGTCATCACAGTTGCCTTAGACTTAGAAAGTGCCTTAGACACAATAAACACAGCTGATATTATTAGAAAACTTGAGCAACTCAATTTAACGGGTAATATTCTCACCTTTATAAACAATTTCTTACAAGAGAGATCATTCAAAGTAGTTGCAAACGAGAAAACATCTACATCACATTATCTCACAAAATGGAGTCCCCCAAGGCTCAGTTCTCAGCTCCAAACTATTCCTTTTTAGCATTAACAATATAAACTCTCATTTTCTCCCTCCAATAAGTTTGTTATTAAGCTTTTAAGGTTATGTTTTGTATTGTATGTTGTGTGAAGGGAGTTTAGTTTGTTCTAATAATTAGATAATTATTTAATGGTTTATGATGTCTAATATTAATAACTCTTATAATCAGTCTTATGTGAAAAGAAAAGGTAGTGGGGTGGGGTACAAAATTAAAAGAAAAGTGGAAAATTTCGAACCTGGATTTGAGGTTTGAATCGGTTTGTAAATGCCCCTTTGTCCGCTTCTTGTCGGTCGACGATGATAGGTATAATAAAGTTGAAGTTGTGGAGTAAAAGTGTTGATTTATTGACAGCTACTGGTAATTACACAATATGATGTTCGTTAGGTAACTACTTATGATTGACTGTATGTAGACTGCGCTCACATGAGCTCAAATCCCCAATTTATAATCTCACAAATAATTCATACCTCAGCATAGAGGTCATTGATTCCGATCATACCATACCAACAAACTTTGCTTACCCTACAATTTAATCTACGCCTTAATTGCGACACTTAGGAAGTTCAATTAGAAAATATATTATTCGGCAATTTATTTAGTTGTAGGTAAATGAACTAATTATTAAACTATACGATATGGTTTTACAATGTCACTTATACACGGTTAAACTATAATAGATTAAGAAGTTAAGAATAATGTGAGATTACAAATTAAGGGGTTAATTTGTGATTGAACATATTGGCCACTATATAAAAACAAACAGACGACCAATAGAAATATTTAAAACATATAAAATATAAAATAATAATATAAAAATAAACCTAACACTAATTCACTCGGTTTTTGAATTATTATCTCACCCGAGCAGTGCTACCTATAATTTTATTATTTAGAATTTATGTTTCAGCTAAACTATCTAATTCAAATCTAAGATAACAGGGGCTTTCTTTAAAGTACTATATAAAAATTTGGTTGTGGTAAAGTCTGGCTTCGAGGCGCTGGATGAGGTTGGATGCAAGAACCTTGATGCCTTTGTTTTCTGGCTCTCTTGGAATTTCGAATATATCTGACTACCTTCCTTTATTTTCATATGTTACTTAAAATTAGTGTAAGTTATTGTAATCTACTGCAAGTCGATTCCTTGGGACCAACAACGAGCGCACAACACCACCTCTCCTTTTTCTAGGTTTGTGTCTCTTTGAAATTTTTTCAGTATTTTAACTTCAAATCTTCCTTCATTATCCCTTTTTACTGTTCTGTTTTTTACTATGGAAAAGAAAATGCGAAGGCATGGGAGTACCGGTACGGAACGAATACCTATATACGTTAAGTTTTGCAGACGATCAAGTAGTGATTGCACAAGACCAAGACGACCTCAGCTACATGATGAAGAAACTACAAGAAGAATATACCAAGGCTGGCCTAGATATTAACCTCGCGAAAACAGAGTACCTATCTACAAGTGAAGAAGACATAGAAGATCTACAGATTGATGACAACGTAACAATCAAAGGAAAGGATAAATTCAAATACCTGGGGTTTATAATCACGAAAAAGGCAACAACAGAGGAAGAAATTACACAAAGATTAGGACAAACAAGAACAGCAATCCGACAACTTAACTCAGTATGGTGGGATAGACACCTAAATATGAAGACAAAAACGCAGATTTATAAAACATTAGTGCGAAGTATTATGACATATGGGGCCGAAAATTGGATCATAAACAAGAAAAACAGCAGTAAGATAATAGCAACAGAGATGGAATGCCTGCGAAGATGCTGCAGAGTAACAAGAATGGATAGGAGAAGTAATGACGAAATAAAGCAAAGAACATCAATAGAAACAGACATACTAACATATATAGAACAAAAAAGACTGAAGTGGTATGGACATGTAAGAAGAGCTAGCGACAGCAGATGGATAAAAAGAATAACCGAATGGAGCCCCATAGGAAGGAGGAAAAGAGGACGACCCCGAAAATCCTGGAGGAACGAAGTAGACGACGCCATGAGTAAGAGAGGACTAAACGATGGAGAATGGAACAACAGAGAGAGATGGAAACGGTTGAGCGAGGGAAGGCAGTGAATACTGTAAAATCCCTAAATATATATATACTGTTCTTTTATAATGTCCTTTATACTCTTTTTCTTTTACTGAAAGAGTATTGCTTTGATCTACTTCTTCTAACTTCCAGTATTTTTTTATTTTTTCATAGATCTGTCATCTAGATATCATGCTGAGTACTTGTATATTAGGGATATTCTCTTGCTGTGCTATCCCTGACATTATCCAACCCAATTTTGTATTTTGGGCGAGCAAACCATTCTTTGTTCGATCTACTCCGTCCAGTAATATCAAACTATATTCTTTGGCTCCTAATAGAATATCTATTGAGCCAGTTTCATTAAAATTTGGATCCGCCAGGACTAAGTTCCTATGGTTCCTTTCTTTTATCCGTATCTCCTTCTCCGGTAGATTTCTTGTTATTTTTCGTAGTACAATTGCTTCGGTCTTCATTTCAAATTCGTTTTTGAAATGCGCCTCTAAGTTTAATGTTACGCTCCATTTCGACGTCCTTTGGTCTTCATTGCCAATTTCAGATATCTGAGCGTGGACAGCTTTCCTTTTTATTCCGAGACTTGTAGCGGCCTGCTCCGTAATGAATGATGACTGCGAGCCTTGGTCAATCAATGCTCTCGTCAATTGATATTTCATAATTTTAACCAATAGGTGATTGAACAAAAGAAAACAAAAAGGGATGGATCAAAATTTGTCAATTCCAAAGGTGTTTTGGTTTATGAAAAGAAGACTGGGCCTAACTGTTTATGTAAGAAAAAATGCACAGATTTATTTTCTTTTGAAGAGAAAGCAGGTATTATTAAATTTGTATACAATGGTCAACCTAAGAATGAGTCAGATACTTTTTTGATGGGCTTTATTAACAGATCAGATGTGACTAGACATAGGCCTAAAAATGAAGACTCAAATACAATCATTTTTTAAGTATTTTTCATTACGAAACAACACAAAAGTGGAAGTTTGTAGAAAGGCATTTTTAAGTTTACATTCAATAGATAATAAAGGATTACAACGGTATACTAACTTAAAAATAAAGGCGAGCTTCCATATAACAAAAATCAATGATATGTTTTTAGACAAATATCTTGAAATTTCGTCAAATGATGTCAAGTATGAGTTCTTTTTAAAATACCATAAGGAAAACATTGATTTTAAGTTCGGCAGGCCTCTAGTTGAAGTCTGTTCAGTCTGCGAAGAACTCTCTGTGAAAATGAAATCTCCTTTTAATCAAAATGCAAAGTTATCAGCTGCTGCTGATATTTTTATACAGAAACGAAGAGCTAAAAAATTTTACTCTTAAATAAAATGTAATTACTATTTAAATGAGAATAAGTCACAATTAAAGGTTAAAGTAGGTTTATTGACATTTCAATTTCCACTTCGGAAATCGTTCTCAAAATACAAACATTAGTAAATTAAGTAAATTTTGTTTTTTTATTACTTTGTGAAAAATTCTTCTAATAATTCAATTTTATCTGACTCATTTATATTGACAATTCAGACATAAAGACCATCCGTTTCTTTTAGGACTATATTTGAATCATTCCATTGAACACCATGTTCATTATCCCATCTATTTTGTCTAAAACCAAACCTAACAATGAACAAGAAAGGACAAAGAATTGCATTTATAAAATACCTTGTGAATGCGATCAGTTTTATTTAGGTGAAACATCAAGGTCATTAAATGTTAGAATAAGTGAACATCAATCTTATATTAAAAATAGAGAATTTGATAGATCTCAAATATGTAAACACACATAGGGTTCAATGGAATGATTCAAATATAGTCCTAAAAGAAACGGATGGTAAAAAGAGAAAAATTAAAAAAAAACGGCTCTAATTATGCTAAATGGGACAAATTGTGTCACAAATTCCTCGGCAGAATGTAGTAGGATCTGGTTACCCATATTAAAAGAGGAAGTTATTAAACGGAAAATACCAGTATTAGTATAACAGCATTTAAATGTAAATAAATAAGTTTGTAGTAACAAAATAGCCTTGCTTTTTTACTTGACTTCTAAAAGGATAACATTACAACAAGTAAAATAGTAATTACTCAATAAATGTGTACATATAAAACATAATTGTTACATAAATAACTTCTGCTTACCCCATACTACAAAAAAGTAATTAAGAGTTTTATGCTGTTAAAAATAGTTAAAGAAATAAAACGTTTATTTTAATTTTACAAAAGTAAAATTTTGCAGACCGGACCTTCCCAGGAAAATTTTTGTTCTCGTAAAGCTATTTCGAACTTTATATCAATATAATGCAAACAAACAATAAAACTATTAGATCATTGTTAGACAGATTAAACGAAACAGGGTCATTTCATCCCAAAAACAGGAATGCTGGAAGACCGAGAGTAATTGATGCGGATATGGATGATAAAATTGTTGTGCGTGTTGCAGAAGATCCAGAAACCAGTACAAGGCGGCCACTGGTATAAGCAAATCTACGGTGTCAAGAATAATACGTACAGAAAATCTGTATCCGTATCGTTTTACACCAGTACAGAATCTTTTACCACAGGATTTTCCAGCAAGGCTCCGATTTAGTCAGTTTATGATAGGGCGGCATTTAGTCGATCCAATGTTTTATAATAAAATTTTATTTACCGATGAAGCCACATTTACTAGAAGAGGTGTGTTTAACTGGCGCAATAGCCATACCTATGGGACAAAAAATCCTCATGCATTTCAAGAACATCATTTTCAACATGAGTTTTCCATAAATATCTGGTGTGGCATATTTGGGGATTGTATAGTCCCGAACTAAATCCCCTGGACTTTCACTTGTGGGTTGTGGGGCTAACTAAAGTCACTTATTTATAAAAAAAACAAATAACCGTCAAGAGTTATGGCTAAATATTGCAGAGGGAGTTAACGTAATTAGGGCCCAAAGAATCTCATTACTTAAAATAAGACAAAACTTACTCAAAAGATTTAGATTATGCAGTTTATCTAATGGTGAACATTTTGAACACTTATTGTAATTTTTTTCGTTTCGTTTTGAATTATTCACTTTGTCAATTGTTTTATATTCACTTCATTGTTTAATTTAATTTAATTTCTGATTTTTTATATATTTGTTACTGTGTAAAAGGTTTAATAAAAATAATTGTTTCAATCATATACATTCTGTTTCCAAAAATTATCTACTACTAATACATTTAATATTTACTGGTATTTAAGGCCTTTTTGAATAATGTTTGAATTTACATAAGTTTCTGTAAATTTTTTTCATTTTATGCACGTCTCTAAAAAATACGTTTATTTCGAAAACGGTGTACTTTTTTGATTTGAAACAAGAATACCTTTTTTTGTGTAGAATTGAATGTTATTTCATGTTTTTTCCTAGAATGTTGTGACGGGTAGCTCTTTCGAAGCGACAGACTCAGTAAAACACAGGTTGAAATAAAAATAAATCTATTAATTTCAACATATATACAAAAATAAAAACAAAATGTATTCTATGTCCCCGTCTGGATCCCGTGAGAGTGAATTCCCCGGCGGACGCCTGTAAAAGAAAAATTATTATTACTAACAAAAAAATGGAATACGCAAATTCAATCGCACGGTGACTTATACTCGCTTCCACCTCAATCCAGTGGAAGTGCTAAGCGCACTCGCAATCGAAATATTTGGTTGCGCAGATCCACGCTATACGGTAACGCTCAATGCACGATACCCACGGGTTCTGCTTGATTGAGGACAGAGTATAATCCTCACTACGGAAGTCTCTCTCTCCGGGTTGGCTCGCAGGTTCAATACACTAGCGAGCCAGAAAGCCTAGAGCGTTAGCCACAAGACTCCTTTAATTCCGCCAGTCGCTCGCCTTAAATAGCCGCTCCGAACCTCACCTCGTCGTCTTGTCGTGGAAATGGATGCGTGATTATCGACACTCCCACGGTTTGAACTGTTGAACGTTCAGCACATCGTTACACCGCCTTCTCGTTGGAAAAAAAAGTAACATACCTTTTTTTTTGTATGACGTCTACAGCCTTGTGATACCATCTATCCCTCGCGGTATCTTTTCCGAAATCTTTCTCCCGTTGTTACACCATATCCGGTATCTTTTGTTCCCCCTCTCGATCAGGTGATTTGGGACGATCTCTATGAAATCGGAGTTTTTCCCGGGTTCAGGTTCTCCTGGAGTGGACGCGGATTGGGCTTCTGGTCCTGTTGGAGTATCAGGTAAGCTCTTCTTCCTTGGTAAGGTTGCATCTTGTATCTAAAGCATGTCGTTTTGGCATCGTACTCTGCTTGGTCCGTACGTCTCCAGTTTCTACGACAAATCTGATTTGCTCGGGTCTTTTCGTCTTCTAAAGCTTCGTATTCTTGGGCTAAATCTTGTAATTCGGTTTAGTTTTCGAAATCCCGGCGGCGAGCATAAAGCTTATATCCTGGTAACAAATTTTTGTATATCCTTTCGAGTTCTTGGTTTCTGGAAAAAGATCCTTCTCGTCTGATTAATGTTTGAATCTTCGTGATATATCTATCCACTGGTTAGTTGTTGTCTCTGTTTTGTGTTTCGGATTTGCTCCTCTAGTTGTAGCAAATATCCTCTGGAATAGAAAGCTTTTTAAAAATCTTCGCTGAAATCTATCCACGACTTCCAATTTTTGTTATTGTTTCGGTACCATAACAATGCGTGGTCTCCTAACAATTCTGGTAATGCTCTTAGTAGATCTTGTTTATCGATCTCGTACGCCAGGCTTAATTCGTCTATCCTGTCTAAGAATTCTATTGCATCCGAATGTTTCTTGTCGAAGTGTGTGTTCCACTTTCGTACTTGATTTAGCAATTCTGATTTCCCCATTTGTTTCGCTATTGTTAATTCCTGTGATTGTCTTCGGATGACCGAAATTTCCTGGGTCAGTGTATTGGATTCTGCTCCCTTGAAAGTTTTTTCTTTTGGGATTGTTCCAGTCGCTTCCTCGCGATCTTTAAAATAGGTTCCAAGTCGTACTCTCAATTTGTCGACGGTTCCCTTGGGATCTAAGCCGCATTTTCCGGCTTCGCTCTGTAATTCCCCTTTGCAAAGGCGGTTTATCCACGATGCACCTGTTACTGAGTCTGTGTCTTTATCTGTCGGCATGTTATTAATTTTCGGTCTCTTTTAGCACTTCCTCAATTTTGTTCAGTTTGTGACGGGTAGCTCTTTCGAAGCGACAGACTCAGTAAAACACAGGTTGAAATAAAAATAAATCTATTAATTTCAACGTATATACAAAAATAAAAATAAAATGTATTCTATTTCCCCGTCTGGATCCCGCGAGAGTGAATTCCCGGCGGACGCCTGTAAAAGAAAAAGTATTATTACTAACAAAAAAATGGAATACGTGAATTCAATCGCACGCAGACTTATATTCGCTTCCACATAAATCCAGCGGAAGCGCCAAACACACTCGCAATCGCAATATTCGGTTGTGCAGATCCACGCTATACGGTAACGTTCAATGCACGATACCCACGGGTTCTGCTTGATTGAGGACAGAGTATAATCCTCACTACGGAAGTCTCTTTGGCCGGGTCGGCTCGCAGATTCAATACACTAGCGAGCCAGGGAGCTTAGAGCGTTAGCCACAAGACTTTTTTAATTCCGCAAGTCGCTCGCCTTAACTAGCCGCTCCGAACCCCACCTCGTCGTCTTGTCGTGGAAATGGATGCGTGATTATCAACACTCCCACGGTTTGAACTGTTGAACGTTCAGCACATCGTTACAATGTTTATACAGGGCGAGCAAACAAAATTAGTGCTACATTAGTGAACCAATCTCCTAGTAGGTGGCGCCACCTAGTGTCAATGGTAAAACTAATATCATTTTCATATTAAGCATACTAAATAATAGCAAGATACCAAATTTCACTTAAATTGGTTGAACAGTTTTCAATATATCCCAAAAAATAATATAAAAAAATATTAATGAATCACCCTGTAGAACGAAAACTAGCAACATTTTGCCTAAGCAATTATGAGCTCAAACGCCTTATGTTAATGTTAGCTATCACCCATTAGCTAATGTCCAATTAATTATGGACAACCTTTAAATTGATTAACTTTATATAGGACTGTCAATATTCTTTTCCATTACCGAAGCTAAGTTAGTACATGACGCAGTAGTTTTTAACGTAATACTATGAAAATTGCCTGCAAAATATCTGTTAAAAACTGTAGAACTTTGGTAAAGTTTTATTTGAATGTAGGTATAATTCTAGGAACCTTTCCTACCACTACCAACAACCAAATAATCCAAACACTTCATAAGAGTGTTTTTAGCATATTTTATATGATATGTTTCACTTCTCTCGCTGTCAGTAAAGCTTCCTACTCAAATATGGGTTTCATAAGAATTCTGTCAGTGACTTCTTGTGCCTTGATGGAATTAAATTACTGGAGGTCTCTATTCACATACCGAACGTACTGGATACGTTATGTAGAAAGTTTAAGAGCTGTAGATAGCAGGATTCCTGGCAAACTTGATATAAGTTTACTGCAATTTGTCAGCTATATTACTTCAGTTGTTTTAGCACTATTTAACGCTGTATTCTTTCAAGTTATGTCATGGAATAAATCTGTGTTTGCTAATATTCGCACTTTTGTTTGGGGATACGCTTTTATTAAGTCGGTAATTTGTACCGTATTTACACTACAAATGACAGACGTGTTTTCAAAAGTTGTGGATGTTGTTTCACACTATACAAGACAAATATTTTTGGGCACTGGCAACAGCAAAATATTGTTCTATACAAATATTAACAACACTAAGTTTTTGTACAAAAATCTTTATATAGCCACGAAAATGTTTAGTACGATCTTTGGAAACTTTATTTTTCTGCTCTCAATTTTTAATCTGGTAGATATACTATTTGCAGCTAATTATGTAATACATCATGGTATTGTCATTAAAAATATTGATGATATAATGAGTTGTTATTTCATAATATTAGCAGTAGTGGAATTAGTAAGTATAATTTTTTGATCTTTATGTAGTCCTTAACAAAAACAATCTGTGAAATACATAAAAAAACCTGTAGCTGTTAAATGCATATACAGTGATGAGTGCCTTAAGAACCGGCAAAATAACGCAAAAGATAGAAAACATAATACGTTGTGAAATAAAAAGAGATGAAAGTAGTAGAGGTGAGAAATTATCGATAGAAACCTCTAATTTACATTACATTACATTAGAACTATCGATAGTTTCCCACCTTTAGACTTAGACGTTAGCTTATGAGCTAGTTGACTTTAGTCATAATATTACAAGTATGACGTCGAACATTAACATTTTTTAAATTTCGCATAAAGTAAAAACTGATTGAAGGCAATAAAGCAAATGTAAATAAACAGTTTAATTAGTAGTAATTTGATAATTAATTCTGTGTTAACGAATACAGAATAACAGGCTATGATAATTCTGTATTGAGAAGAGTGTATGCGACGTCTCAAATCACAGTTTATTATTGATCAATACTTTAATTTTGGATAAAAACATACTCGTACTTAAACTGTTTTTACTTACATTCTTCTTCTTCTTCTGGTTCCTATCCGTTTCGGATGTTGGAAATCATATTGGCAATCATGACCTTGCTCGCTGCGGCTCAAAACAGCTCCGTTGAGGTTTTCTTAAACCATGTTCTTAAATTCCGCAGCCATGATATTCTCCTTCTACCGGGTCCCCGCTTCCTTTGACTTTACCTTGCAATATAGACTGCAGCAGGGAGTAACGGTGCTGATTTCTCATAACGTGTCCCAGATATTGCAATTTTATGCGTTTGATCATAAACACAATCTCTGGTTCCTTCTTCATTTTTTCTAGAACTTCCTTGTTCGTGATCCTTGCTGTCCATGATATTCTCAGCATTCTTCTATAAAGCCACATCTCAAATGCTTTAAACTTTTTAATAGTGGTGTCTGTAAGCGTCCATGCCTCCGCCCCGTACAACAACACAGAGAAAACATAGCATCTCAAATGTCTCATTTTTGTATCTAGGGATATGTTGTGACTTTTGAAGATGGCGCTCATTTTGTTAAATACCGTTCTTGCCTTTCCTATGCGGCACTTTATTTCCTGTACATTGCTCCACTGTTAATTTATAATAGTTCCCAGGTAGCAATACTGTTTTACTCGCTCTATCTGCGTCCCATTAATGTAAAGATGAGCCCCATTTATATTCTCCTTGCTGATAATCATTTGTTTCGTTTTGTGGATATTAATGTTTAGTCCGTACTGTTGACTGTACTCGTTTATTCTGTCTATTAGCCTCTGAAGTTCCTCTAAACTATCTGCTATCACCATGGTGTCGTCGGCATATCTAACATTGTTTACTCTTTCACCATTTAGAAGGATGCCTCCGTCTATTCCGTAAAGAGCCTCGTTAAAAATTTTCTCTGAGTACATATTAAATATCAACGGCGATAGGATACATCCCTGTCTAACTCCGCGTAGTATTTTTTATGTGATCTGTTTCTTCTCCGTTAATTTTCATGTATGCGGTCTGATTCCAGTATAGTTCTGAAATTATTCTGAGGTCTTTGTCATCCAGGTCTACTTCTTTTAAAATGTTTATCATTTTTTGATGTTGAACTCTGTCAAATGCCTTTTCATAGTCGATCAAGCACGCGTATACGTCGCAATTAACGTCCCTGCATCTTTGAATCAGTACCTGTACTCCGAAAAGTGCCTCTCTGGTACCCACTGCGTTAATGAAGCCGAACTGTCTGTCCGATATTTGTTCCTCGCACTTCTTATAAATTCTTCCATGGATGACTCTAAGAAACAGTTTCAACATGTGGCTCATTAGGCTGATTGTTCGATATTCTTCGCACTTTTTAGCCCCCTGTTTTTTAGGTATCGCTATGAATTCTGATTCTAGCCATTTATCAGGGATGATTCCTGTATTTCCGTGATCCAATTTATTCCTTCTTCCTCCAAGAGTTTTAAAAATTCAGCTTCGATATTATCAGGCCCTACAGCTTTCCTGCTTTTCATCCGTTTTATTGCTTCTTCTACCTCGGATTTAAGTATGTCCGGGCCCGTCATCCTCTCTGAAAATGGATGCCTATAATCCGTTCTTTGATCTTGAAAAAGTGTCTCCAAATATATTCTCCATTTGTCTTTCATCCCTTGGGTGTCAGTGATTAATTTTCCATTGGTGTCTATGAGTTTCATTTGTGTTCTCTTTTTAAAATTACCCGTTATTTCTTTTACCTTTTTGTGTATATTAAAATTGTCATGCTTGGCTTGTAGTCTTTCTATTTCTTTACATTTCTCTACAGCTTCTTTTTCTTTAGCTTCTCTTATTTTTCTTCTGATGTAAGCCTGCATTTTTTTATATTCATCTTTATTTCCTTTAATTAACCCTCTGCGTTCCATAACTTACATTACGTGATACGTATTACTATGACTGAAGTCAACCAGCTCATAAGCTAACGTCTAAAGGTGGGAAACTTTCGATAGATCTAATGTAATGTATAGTAAATTATAGGTTTATATCGATAATTTCTCACCTCTACTACTTTCATCTCTTTTTATTTCACAACGTATTATGTTTTCTATCTTTTGCGTTATTTTGCCGGTTCTTAAGGCACTCATCCCTGTATATTGCAACGTGTTTAAACAACGAGCGGTTCTAATTTACGCAAATCTATTTATTTTAAGCTTACAGCCGCATTTAAACACGAATACATTATTTATTAGTATAATCTGGAATAGTCCACCTCTATTCTCGCTTGTATGAACGCCGCTTCTACTAGGCGAGCGGTTTACCCCTCAAAAGACGCTTAGAAACAGAATATACCGACTAAAATTCTTTTTGCATTTCTAATGCACTAAACGTTTTTTATTCGATTCTACATATTTTTCCAAGATGAAATGTATTTTTTTAAAATTTTTACAAGTGGGCCGGCAAGGTGTATCTCATCAAAATAAACACTTTTTCTCTCTTGATAATTTTTCGAAAAATGCTTCCTTTTCGAGTTATTTGCATTTTTTTTGTTGAAAAAATGCCTTAATTAGTGATTTTTGGGATTTTTTTTCTAAAAAACTACTAAATGAATTGCAATTCTACAAATAGCTTTATAATCTTTAAACCGTCGAGTACAAGTTAGAATATTTTGACAAGGATAATTTTTTTTCTATCTTGCTAAAAACGTGGACCCAAATATTTCGAATATGCCTTTCGAGCAGTCTACCGCTAAGTGTGTACAGCGGTTGCGGCGATACAGGCGTGCGGCACGTAGAAATATTTGTTTAAATTTAAAAAATTAATTCAATACAAATATTACGTACAATTTATTAAAAAAAAAAGATATTTCTAATTATTTTTATATAGACATATTATAATTAAAACAATTAAAATTAATTTTTTACAATGCTATAATAATGTAATTTTTCTTTTAATATACGTGGTGACTATATTATTGAATGTTTTATTACAGTAAAATACATTAAGCAATATATAATTAATTTTCATTGAAAGATATAATAAAATTAAAATATAATATTAATTATACATCGTTTTCATTGTCAATAATTTGAAAATTTTCGTCAACAGCAAGAGGATTTCCATCTAATAAGCTGATTTCATTGTCTTCAATAGAGTCGTCTTTAACATTTTTACAATTCTCTGGTGTACATGCACATACTGCGCAGCATTCTAAATTATAGGAAATACAATTACAATTTTTCGTAGAACATTTTCCGGTACATGAGCAGAAATACTTTTGTAACATATCTAAACTAGTTTCGCCTTCAAAATAATTAAAATCGAAACAATTAATTTCCATTGTCCAACCATGGGTTAATGGATCAAGAGATGAAGTAATATTGTTTTTTGCTTGAATCCATTTATTTATTTGCCACTTTGCTCTTAAGTAATGTTGTAATAATGCTGGTTTCGAAGGTGGTAATTTTTCATTAGATGCATTTTTTTTAGCGCCTACAGCACCTCAACCGCTGTACATGCTTAGCGGGATACTCTCGAAAGGCATATTCGAAATATTTGGGTCCACGTTTTTAGCGAGATAGAAACCATTTATCCTTGTTAAAATATTCTAACTTGTACTCGACGGTTTAAAGATTATAAAGATATTTGTAAATTGCAATTCATTTAGTAGTTTTTTAGAAAAAAAATCCCAAAAATCACTAATTACGGCATTTTTTCAACAAAAAAATACAAATAACTCGAAAAGGAAGCATTTTTCGAAAAATTATCAAGAGAGAAAAAGTGTTTATTTTGATGAGATACACCTAAAAAAATTGATTCCGAAACAATTCGGTGAAATTGCTTTTTTGTATAAGTTATTTGTTAATAACAATTGCCGGCCCACTTGTAAAAATTTAAAAAAAATACATTTCATCTTGGAAAAATATATAGAATCGAATAAAAAAGGTTTAGTGCATTAGAAATGCAAAAAGAATTTTAGTCGGTTGATGCTCTGCTTATAGGGGTAAACCGCTCGCCTATACGTACCTCGGTCGATACATCTGGAACATTCAGTTATGTGTCATCATTACCCTGAGATGCAGCGATTATATAAGGTACGTCGAAATTAGCTTGTTCGTTACACTGCTCCCCCCTTAGGTCTGAGCGTCCCGATTAGCAATTTTTTATGTAGGCCCACGATGGCGGAATCTATAGGACTCTACAGCTCTGCAAAAAACCATCAGAAAAAATAAGTGATCGTGAAGGACACGATCTCTTCAGGTTAATGCAACAGACAGTTCTTCTTCTTCTTCTGACAATCTTCCAATCCAGATTTTCTAGTGCATGACCTATCTTTGGTAAGGCCAAATTCTTGATATCATAATTGCACACGATTTTCTTCAAATTAGTTAGAGCACGCCATATATTCTCCTAGCTTGTTCTGTCTGTATAAGACTTTTTGGTCCCCATATACAGCAAAGACCGAGCACCGAGAATCTAGCACTCTTTCTTTCTGCGTAATTTGACATGAATTCCTTAAAGCTTGGTCGTCGGTCATCTTTGATCTCATGTTTAAGGGTACGTGCTTCTTCTGCTCATTTGAGCCAGCATAGGATGCAAGATTATTTATCTTGTTTCCACAGTATTCGAGTTTATCACCAGGAAACACTGCAATCCTGAAGATTGGTACTGGAAAAAGCACGGAACAATTTGAATACCAATCAAAACTTTTAAAACTCCAGCACACCCCGAATTTGAAATTCATTTTCGGCAGATGTAAGAGAAACTATGAAAGTATGCGTGATTGTCGACAAGTAGCCCTCAAATGCTCTGCAGTGTGCCTCAGTTGTTCTGGTGAAACCTGCAGTGATATCATGGAAATATTAAAATAAATCGAAAAATTCCAAGAATTCAAAGATGAATTACCCACAACGACGCCAATTCTAACTTCCGTTTTTTCGCAAACATTTACCTTCGATACTGAATTAGATCCTGAACCGCAGTCTGGACCATCAACGACAATAAAAAAACAATAGCCGGAAAATAACTTTTTAAATATGTGTATAATTTTGCTCGATATTGTTTCGCCTGAAAACTGTCAGTGAATCAGGCCTAATAGAAAAAACAATTTAAAAAACGCGCCTCCAGACCCTACCTCATAGGTGGTCGGGAAAAAGGTCGATAATAATTTAATAGGAATATTAACAAAATAAGTAATAAATTATATGAATAAAAAACTAAGCCTAATGGTTCGTTTTTATTGTATTCTTATGTCATTGAAAGATAAAGTACCAAACTTAGATAAAAGTGATATTGTCTATTGTTATACAAACTTAATTGTTTAGGCTGTGAAGGTTCTTCTATAGATCACACCTCCCAAAAAGTTTCCAGCCGCTTGACTCTTTACAAGAGTGACATTAGGTTACACCCTGATAGATGTTCTCTAGCTACACATGCTACCACAACAGGGTACTCTTTGGATTTTCCAAATGTAAAAATCCTATCCACAAAGAGCAATTATTCAAAAAGATTGTTTCTCGAGATGGCTTTCATTTTTCAAGAAAAAGAAACCATTAACAAAAAGACAGATACCAATAATTTAAGCAACTTATATTCATTATTGTTAACTTTGGATAAACACGAATCTACTAATACAGACAATTCATCGTCAACAATATAAGTTTCATTAAAATCTCTCCTACTTCTAAAATAAGTTTTTTACCTTTTCTTTTTCAAGAAGTTCAGCGTCTATCAGGTATACTATTTCCTTTACATTGTTATCATTTAAGATCTAACGTTCTATCGTTTTAAGTTGGCAGTAACGAATTCACAACCAATTCTTTTGTTTCTGATAAGAATATTTATAACCTAAATTTTATTTTGTGACCAAGTACATGTTCTGTAATTATTTTAACATAATTTTATTTAAGTGTTTATGTATATGTATTTTAAAGTGTTTTAAATATGTGTTTGTTAAAGAACGTTTTTTAAAAACAATTTTGGATAGTTTTCGCCATCATTTGTAGGGGTCAAATGAGTTGCTCATTTCATTTGATAAACATCACGATAACTAACCTCAATTAGTGTAAGATGCAAAATAATTGTTTTTCTGTATTTGCGATTGGGAAAAGTTGCATTTAAAAAATTTCTAACCACTACAGTATAATGTGGACTTATTCCATCCTGATAAAAACAAATGATCGAATCTATTTGACCAGGATTATTGATATCTGGAAATGTTGCGGTTAAAAATGGAACCAGTAGGTTTACAACATCTCTAAATATCTTTCACCCGTCACAGTACCGTCAAAAAAATACGGTTCTACGGTTCTTTCTTACAATCCCAGCCTATACATGTACTTTTTGGAAATATTGCGTATAAACTTTTATTGTCCAATTGAGATTTTCTGTTGCTCAATAACGATAATTTTGCCTATTAACGGTGCAATTTAAACAAAAAGTGGCCTCAACAAGATATTATATTTAAATCCATTATTTCGATTACACAATTCTTGAATATTTTCGCAAAACTCCATACATCTGTCTTCATTGAATTCATGTATAAGTTTAATTTTATATTGATGTAATTTGGTCTTTTTTAAAATTTTATGAACAGCACCACGACAGATCTCATTGTTAGTTGATAAAGTTGAAAGTTGAAGAATGAGGATTTTCTTCAATTTCAAGTAATAAATTTAATTGATTGTCGTCGGAAACAGTGGGTCTGCCACTCTTGAGCTTATCTCTAACATTGCCAGTATCCTTAAATTTATGCAATATTTTGCTTACCGTCGCTTTACTTATTGCTACTCGATCAGGATATTTTTCATTATTTTAGAGATATCGCATATTTCCGCCATACTTCATTTACAATCGCCGTAACCTAAGATTATCAAAGCTTCTATTCGCTGTTTTTCTGACAGCACGATTGTAATTTTAAATAGTTTCTATTAGCTATCAGTTTTGTTACTAATCATCAAAAGAAACCTTATAAAACGACATTTTTGGTCATGGAAAAATTGAGATTCCAATTCATAATGCTAGGATCATCAGATAGTAAATCAAATGAAATCTGTATTGCCTCAATTGACCTTCAGATGGTCGTATTTTTGATATCCCAGACGAATTTAAGCAGGTAAATAAATAAACATACATATCTAGATCCAGTACATTTACAAAAGTAAAAAACCCATTGAAAAAAAGAGGTCAAAAACGAAATGTACGGATCCCAATAGATGATGAAATAAGAAAGATTTATTTGGATAAAGGTGAAAATTTACAATTTGGTGATCAGTATTTAGAAGAAAAACTGCAACCAGCTACTGTTAGTTATGAAGATTTACCAAACATTCAAAACGTAAGGAAGCTAACAGAAAAGTTTTTAATTGAAAAATTCTACATTAAAATGCCAAATGTAAGACAATGGATGGAAGAATTTGAAAAAGAATGTGAAATGTTTGAAATTTAACATGATGAAGATAAAATAGAAAGTTTGAGACATCTACTTGAAAAACAATGTTTAGATTGGTGTGGTAGTATGTTAATTAAATATACAGTGAAATCAGATTGGAAAACTTGGAAAACAAACTTGTGTGATACTTATGAAAAAAAAAGTTGGTCTCAAATGAAATATGCTTTTACATTCAATATCAAGCTGGTTCTCTATTAGAATATGCCACAAAAAAAGAAAGATTATTATTAGAAGTTAATAAGTTAATTGACAATAACACACTAATAAACCCAATTGTGTTAGGTTTAAAAGAAAACATCATGAAGGGACTTGATAAAGATTCACTTACTTCAACTATTGACCTTTTCAGTTAATTGAACAAGATTGAACACTTAAAAGAAATAGATAAATAGAGCAAATAAAGAAAGTGAAAAAGTATTCTTACATTATAAAAGAAATTTTGAAGAAAAACAAATTAGAAACAAACAAAGATTTGAGAGAGAGCAAAAGCATAAATGTACCATCTTTGAAAAATTTAAAAAAGGAACACGCTACCACCTTGAATCAACTTCTTGGATTAAACCAAAGGATAATCAAACTAATAAAGATGACCAAATTAAACTTATCAATAATTCAGAGTTAGAATGTGAACTACAAAATGATAATCCAAAAAACTATTAATACTGAGCTTTTTGGAGTATAAAAATATTGAGTTTTTTGGAGTATATGACTCAGGTTCAAACATTTCATTAATAAATTCAAAGTTAGTAAAAATAAATAACAATAATTCAATTGATCCTAACAATACTAGTTTAAAAACTAATAATGGCATTAAAAAACCAGTGGTATGGTAAAATTACATGTAAACATTTTTGATATAGAAAAAGAGACAGTCTTTGTGATTGAAAAAGATAATTTTGATTAGGATTTTTAAATTGGTTTAGACTGTATAAAAAAATTCTATTTCTGTCAGAATGAAAACTTGTAAATAAGTCAACAAGTGTCTATTCAGAAGGATGTTACTACGACAATTGAAACAAATTTTTCAAAAAATTGTGACCGTTATAAGAAAATAAGAGACAATTATCAACAAATAAAATTTGGTTCTAAGGAAACAAATGAATAGTTCAAATGAAATGGGAAATAAATATTCAGTAAATTTCAATAAACACTTTGAGGAGACAAATTTTAAAATTCATGTAGACCATTTAGATTGTGATCAACAATCAAAAATAAATAAATTAATATGTGAAAACAAATCTGTCTTTGCAAAAGACAAATATCATGTAGGGACAGTGAAGGATTATGAAGCACACATTGATTTATTAGAAGAGAAATATTGCAGCAAAAGGCCGTATTGAACCACAGTTAATGATAAAAAGGAGATTGAGAAACAAATTGCATTGCTACTAGACAAGAATCTAATAGAAGAATCTTACAGTCCTTTTGCAGCCCCAGATACATTAGTTTATAAAAGAGATGGAAATACAAAGTCAAGGTTGTGCATTGATTTCAGAGACTTGAATAAAATTGTAGTGCCCCAATCACAACCGTTTCCACTTTTTAATGAGGATTTAATGGTAAAGACAAGAAATTGCAAATTTTTCTCAACACTGGACATAAACTCTGCTTTTTGGTCAATCCCTATGCGTATTACAGATATACACAAAACTGGATTTGTTACACAAGAAGGACACTTTCAATGGGCTTGTTTACCATTTGGGTTAAAAACATCTCCAGCAATATTCCAAAGAATAATGTATAACATAATAAGAAAACACAAACTTGCAGATTTCACAGTGAGCAACATAGATGACATACTCATTTTTTCAAAATCATTCCAGGAACATATCAGACATCTAGCACAACTGTTTAAAAGTGAAGGATTCAGATTAAAATTTGTAAAATGCATGTTTGCAGCTGAATCAGTAAAATACTTGGGTCATGTAATAAAAAATAATTGTGTAAAGCCACTGAAGGACAACTTGATTTCAATAAAAAACTTTCCAATACCTAAAACACAGAAAAATGTTAGACAGTTTCTAGCTAGACGAAGATTTAAAAAATGTATTGTTAACTCAACATGTACAAACTATCTTCGATCCAACTCTACCGATACCCATATATACTGATGCTACTGTTTACTAGGAATAGCAGGGGTGCTAAAACAACCACAAGAAAACAATGAAGAAAAATCTGTGGCCTATTTCTCAAAGAAACTAAATGAAGTACAGAAGATGAAAAAAAGCTGTATACCTGGAGTGCCTGGCAATTAAAGAATGTGTTAAATATTGGCAACATTACTTAATAGGTAAGAAGTTTATTGTTTTTTCTGACAAGCCATTGGAGAATATGAATATAAAGTCTAGAACGGATGAAGAACTAAGTGATTTACCATATTATTTATCGCAATATAATTTTGTGGTGAAATATTGCCCTGGAAAATTAGAAAATTAGAAGCTTACTGCCTTAGCAGAAATCCTGTCTTAGAACCCGATGAAAATATGGAGGAGCAGTTGAAAGTTATACATTTGATAACTCTTGAAGATATGTTGAAAGACCAAGAAAAAAATAAAGATATAAAATATAATAATTAACTAGTAACTAAAAATAATGTATACTCAGTGATATTAGAAGTGTTACACCCAGAAGGAGTAATTTCTTGAACTTAATTATTTGGCAACATAATGACTATATTTAAAACATGCTATGATAACAATATCAATGTTTTATCTCTTCTACTTTTTGTAAAAATAAAGTTTTATCTTCTAAATTTTTTTGTGAAGAGACCGACTTATGAAAACCAGTTCGTATAGAAATTTTTAGTTATTATTCCTCAGTCAAATTGTATTCAGTGTAAGAAAATGCCTCGAGTTCGAATACACCATAATAACCACCATGTTAGCGATTTTGACAGGGGTAGAATTATTGCGTATAAAGATATGGGTTTGTCGTTTCGCGAAATTGGTTGTCGTGTTAATTGTACGGCAATGACGGTTATGCGAGTCTGTCGTGTGTGGACAAACGAAGGTAGAGGGACACAAAGAAGACCAACTGGTCAACCAAGGCGTACCACAGAGCGTCAAGATAGGCGCTTTAGATTACTGGCTCTGAGAGATCGTTTTGCTACTGCGCGTCAAATTGCTGACCAATGGTTTGGAGTAGTAGCTAGACCTGTTAGTATGCGTACACTATACCGTCGCATTCGAACCTTTGAACTGGTTTCATTCCGCCCACGACTAGTGCTTCCTTAGACTGCGGACCACTGTTATCAATGTTTGAATGAGTGCAGAGAACGGCAGCATTGGGTACCAGAATGGCGTAATGTAGCATTCAGCGATGAATCACGATTCTGTTTAGTAATGCATAATGATCGTAGGATGGTAAGACGTCGCCGTGGAGAACGACGAGATATTGGGTTTACTGTTAAGAGGCAAGTATACAGGACAGTAGTGAAGTAACGGTTTGGGGGGCTATTGCCTATGGTAACCGATCACCATTTGTGTTTATTCGAGGCAATACCACAGCTGCGCGTTATGTTGAAGACATCTTACAAACCACTTTACTGCCTTATCTCGACGGCCGTCGAGACGTCCTTTTTCAGTAAGACAACGCGCGTGTTTATATTGCTCATCAAACTATGGACTTTCTCCAAGAAGCTGGCGTTAATGTGTTGCAACGGCCGCCCCGTGCTCCGGATTTAAATCCTATCAAACATGTATGGGATATGATGAGAAGGAGACTGTCCACTTTGCACCATCCTTCACAGACTCTGACACAGTTAATACATTAAGTTTAAGTTGCTTGGAACGAGGTGCCACAAGCAGACATTGAACATCTCATTTTGTCCATGCCTAGACGTATACAGGAGTGTATTCAGCTATGGGGTCGCCAAACACATTATTAATTTTTTTTTGTTTACTTGTTAATAAAACTTCTTGACAACTTTATCGTTTCATTCTTGATGTAAATCTACCATGTTGCCAAAAAATTAAGTTCAAGAAATTATTCCTTCTGGGTGTAACACTTCTAATGTCACTGAGTATATATTACAAAAAAATAAGAGGAAACGAAAACATCATTCTAACCAAAGATTATAGCATACAATTTTTAAAAGATATACATGTGTGTGTGATTGTGCATTATTGGCTTCGGAGTCTCTGTCCATTCGCCATCAAAAGATATACATAGACACTTGTGTCATATAGAAATAAAACAAATGAATATGATGATAGAACGGCAACGAACAAATACGGCAAACAAATTTAACAAAAAATATAAAGGAAACATGTCAAAGCTGTGCAGTATGTACTAGAAATAAATCAAGAGAACTAGGAAAATTTGCATTAATGGCACATTTGGGTCCAGCCACAAAACGTTTCGAAATTAACGATTGTGTCTATGGAAACGTTTCCATAGACACAATCGGAGGTTTTGGAGTTATCGATCTACCAAAAAATATTTACATCTTCTATTGGATCACTTTACACGATATGCATATTATATCCTAACATCGAAACCTCAAACTGCAAATGATTTTATTAAACTTGTGAAAAGCATATCAGAGACAGATCAGATTGGTATGATTCTAACAGACCAATACCCAGGAATAAATTCAACAAATTTTAAAAACTTTTTTGATGAAAAATTTATACCAATAATCTTCACTGCCGCAAGTTCACCATTTTCTAACGGCTTAAATGAATAATTAAATCAGACCCTAATTAATAAAATTAGATGTAAAATTAACGAAAAAGAACAAAAAACTGCTTGGACAACAATAGCACAAGAATGTGTGCGCAAATACAATGAAACAGAACTTACTGTCACTGGTTTCGCACCATCATACTTAATGTATGGCAAAAATATTGCAATTTTGCAAAATTAGCTAAAAAAATTATTTTCTGAGAAAGATTGGATTCGTAATAGAAATATTGCTCTAGATAGAACGATCAAATCTCATAATTATAATAAACAAATTTGTGACAAAAACCGTAAACATTTTGATTTCAAGATAGGTGATTTGGTATTTGTGGAAAATGGAAACAAATTAAACAGGAACAAACTTGACGAAATATAAATAGGACCTTATGAAATTACAGAAAAATTATCAAATTCAATTTACAGAATAAACCTGAACCGAAAAAAATCTGTTCCACATATCCAAGCTGACTCCAATCTCAACACCTGAAGATGAAGAACAAGATGAAAAAGACGGAGACGATTACTAAACTTTTGAAGGCATGAATATTTTCTCTTCTGGGAAGGAGGAAGTAATGAAATTATAATTTCGTCATTCAAATATTGCCGCGCTCTACCGAGCACATTAGCTGGAATATTAGCCACTTCTGTTATCTTTATATTTAAAAACTTGTCAGATTTTTATGCTTAGGAATGTTAAACATTAAGTTAGTGACATTGAATGTCGTTTCTTTAATTTCAGACACTCAGTTGTGTTACTAATCATCAATATAGTAAAAATATACACTGTTTTCGTAAAGTATGGAACAAATTCTTTTTTAGCTAAACAGAGCATTTTAAGAAATAATCCTGAAACACGTCGATTTTTGATTTTAATTTACCGTATTTTAAAATAATGTTCTAATATACAGGGTGAATTACTTTCGAGTAATGACGTCACCGTCATTTTTTTTTAAATGGAACACCCCCATTTTGTCTCAATTTTCGGATTACTCTAGCTGAGATGATTCCAAAAATGTATCAAATGTATATGTTGATTCAAATTGGTACAGGGTGGACAAAAATACAATAGTTTTGTGTGTGTTCATTAAATAACGTGTAAGTTAAATTAACAATATTATCAAAAATACTTATTATTTAGCGGACAGAATATGATGAAATATATGACTTTATAAATGTTCGAACTGCAGCCCTTGCTGTATTTCACAGTAACCCAAACGTTGTACAAATTCTTGTTGAACCTTTTTTACTGTGTCTTGAGAAATGTTGTTTATTGCTGTCCGAATTCTCTGTTGTAATTCTTGAATATTTGCTGGTTTCGTTTGATACACAATATTCTTCAGATGGCCCCACATAAAATAATCCAAAGGATTGAAATCTGGTGACCTCGCTGGCCATTCAATAGGTCCACGTCTAACAATCCACCTGTTCGGAAAAATGTCCTCTAGGTACCTTCTAACATCTACAGCATAATGTGGAGGTGCACCATCCTGTTGAAACCATAAACTTTTATCAAAACCTTCAGGATTACGTCTGCTGGGAAACAAATTACGTAAAGTAGGTACAAGATACCCCTTTAAAAACTCAAGGTACGTTGCCCCGTTTAAATTACCTTCGAAAAAGTAGGGTCCGATGATTCGATTTCTTACAATTGCAGCCTATCCATTTACCTTTTGCGAGTGTTGTGTATAATGCCCACGCATCCAGTGGGGGTTTTCTTTTGCCCAGTATCTACAATTCTGACGGTTAACCTCGCCATTTAACGTAAAAGTGGCCACATCAGAAAAAATAATGTTTTGTACCAAGAGAGGGTCTCGATGGCAGTTATCCATCATTGCTTCGCAAAATTAAATTCTTCAATCGGGATCATCTTCGTTTAATTCCTGCACAAATTTGATTTTATAAGGATGCCATTTTTTAAGCTTTAATAGTTTGTGTGCCGTTGTTTTGCTAACACCGATATCGCGACTAACTTTACGCACAGAAGTGTGCGCATCTTCTTTAAAACTAAGTAAAACATCAAATGCTGTATCAGCATTTGCAGAGAGACGACCTGATTTCCGTGCATTTTCAACCGTATAATAAATACTTACCAGCACCGTATATTTTACCAGTTTCTCGAAATTTTTTTTCAATCTTACTGACTGTTAAACGCGTTATAGGTCTTTCTGGATATTTATCATTAAACAAATTGCACACTTCCATCTGAGTTCGCGATCTGTCTCCATACCCAATCATCATAAGTATTTCAATTCTTTGCTTTACACTTAATTCCATTTCTACTTCAAATTAAATCTAAGCAATAAATAAAACATTCACAAATACCAAAAATATTGTAGTACTAAACTGTCACTGAACATCAATAAATTACTAAACAAATAATGACATTTAACAAAAACATAGCCTACTATGTTTCTTTTAAATTGATAAGAAATAATTTCTTTCATATTCTGTCCGCTAGACAATAAGTATTTTTGATATTGTTAATTTAACTAACGCGTTACTTTATGAGTATACACAAAACTATTGTATTTTTATCCACCCTGTACCAATTTGAATCAACATGTGATACATTTTTGGAATCAGCTCAGCTAGATAGTGTTTCAGGATTATTTCTTAAAATGCTCTGTTTAGCTAAAAAAGAATTTGTTCCATACTTTACGGACACAGTGTATAGTAAAAATCATGATGTCAGGTCAGAAGTGCACCAGATCATACTTTATATTTACTTAATCCTTTAATCGGTAAGATAGAAATAGCAGGTTTTGAGTTACAGGAATTTTGGTTTTAGGGTAATTTGGGTGTGGGAAAAACGAATCTGAGGTCTGTTTGGCGATATTGTGTGTGTGTTTCGTCGCCAGGCCAAAAAATCATAGACCGTCTACAGACGGTCTTGTCGTTCAGAAGGAAAATTTATGAAAACACCATAATTTATTAGTAGTACAAAAATGTTTTTTTGAAAAAAAAAGTTACAGGTAAATAAACAAAAATTATTAAGATTTGGTGTAATACTGTGTGAAGCAATTTTTACCTTTCCTGCTACACAAATGAAGGTTGCACTTGATGTAAAAGGAATGAGTGTCAGACTTTATACACAGTTTGCACGACTTTTTCGATCCCCATTCAGGCCAATGATTTAATCCGTCGTATCTTACACTATCCACCTGATGAACAGCTCGTCTACCGACTGCAGAACTACTAGTTGGGTGTGGAACGAACGAAGGACGTTTTTCAGTTGTACTACACAGCTCTTTAGCCATTTTCAATCGAAAATGTTGCATTGTCATGTCTTTTTGTTTTTCACCACCGGAGACATTCTGATTTTTCTCGACATTTACACGTCGATAAAAAACGAAGGCATTGGTAATCGCCAATCGTCCAGTAGATGGTAAAAAATTCTGGTGGCCCTGTCCACTGTTTTTATACGAAGTCCATTTCGACCCATATATGAATCCATGAGGTCTACACCTCCCATGTGAGAGTTGTATTCTCGAATGATTTGTGGACATCCAACCCTGATATATTTGTTAGTTTTCTTGTCATAACGTGCCACCTTAGACGGTTGAGTAACTGCTTGTCGTGCTTGCCGTGATAAGTTCGCAGATTGTACAGATGTAGCGGTTGAATCTATGTTTTGGATGCATTCAGTTATCATCTCATCATCTTCAGGTGTTATTTCATCACACTCGTAATCCGGATCACTGTCTACGTCATCGACATCTTCTTCATCCGTAAACGATTCCATAATGTCTAGTATTTCTTCTTCACGATACATCGGATCCTTTTCCTGCCGCCCAGGCTCTCTTACATCCTTTTACACCACGTTTTCCCTCCATTTTCTACATAAAAAAATAATAACCGCATGTTTAGTAGGTAAAATAAAGAACAAAAATACGCGTAATAATAAAAAGTAAGGAGAAAAATTTTGCAACTAAGCGACAAGACCGTCTGCAAACGGTCTTCACTAAATGCGCGGTATTTCAATTCCACTTCTTATTTCCTCCACACACAGTAGTAAATCAATAAATATACATAATAACTACTTACCACAAAAATTTTCGTGTTTATTTCTCAACTAGAAAGCACTTTTTAAAATTCTTTGATATTTCCCGTACACACAAATAATTTTGTCTGATTCATACGATTGTCTCGACATAAATGCCAGCCGCTGTAAATTAAATAAACCTACAACCTTCAAACTGGTACCGTTAGATTCGTATTTTCAGTACCTACAAACGGTTTTGTCGTTCAGCTGGATCACACCCGTTATTGAAAAAAATACTTAGGTTAGAGTAAAGACCCTCTGCAGACGGTCTTGCCAATTAAGGGGTTAACTTACATGCAAAAAGTTTTTTATTTTAAAAATTTAAATTTAAATGAGCACACTCACTAGTAAGGGAGAAAAACGTGTCTGAATTTCTATTGAAGTTCGATGCTCTATATTCGTCCATATAGTAATTTCGAATATGTATATTATTTATTGGATTAATTTTTAACGTTCTCGATCTACATAGATATTAAAATTAATAATATATATCTTTTAGTCAGATCAACATATTAAGGGAAAGGTTACAATTTGAGTAATGGTAATGTTTTTTTACATTAATGAATTGTCTATATAATTATAACTTTTGTCGCTATAAAAATTTAGTTAGTTCATATAAACTTTATAAACTGTATTTGCATATCTCTATCAAAATGTTGTGCAGAATCTCTGTTCAAAATTATACAAGTTTGGTTAAGTTTTATTTGAACATAGGTGTAATTATAGGAATTTTTCCAACTGTTTCAAATAATCAAAAGATTCAGATACTTCACAAGACAATATTTAGTTTACTAGCTGTACTATGTTGTATTTCACTAGTTGCATATCAAGGAGCATATGAGAAGACGAGTATCTTGGAAACTATGTCGTTAGCTAGCTTTTTAGTGTTTCAGTTCACTAGTTTGCAGTCTGTCATTACAAACAGAAAGTGCTTGATGATTTATATAAGCAGTTTAAAAGCTATAGATAGAACAATTCCTTGTAAACCAAATATTAGTTTGCTGCAATTTTTCTGTTACATTGCTTCAATTGTATTTCTATTATGCAATGCTGTATTTTTTCAAGTTAACTTACCTGGTGTAACTGCTTTGCATAACCTTTTTATTTTGTTTTGGAGCTACCTTTTTGCTAAAGCAGTTTTCAGTGGCATTTACACCTTACAGATAACAGATATTTTTACAACAGTACTGTGTGTTATTTTGGACACCACACGACAGACATTTTTGAATACCGGAAACTCAAAGACACTCTTTAATGAAAATCTTAACACTGTTAAGTTTTTGTATAAAAATCTTTTTATATCAACGAAAATATTTAACGGGATCATTGGAAAATTTATTTTTCTATTTTTGATCATAAATCTGACAGATGTTCTTTTTAATTTTGACTTTATACTACATGATAGTTTTCATTTTGAAGATGGTCGTACAGTAGTTAGTTGTTATTTCATAATACTATGTATTATACAAGTGGTAAGTATTATTTATATACCATAATGATTATTATACCATTAATATTCTTCTTCGCTTTAGAGTGCAATTTTCAATTCTGAAGGTCGGCAACATCTTTCCTACATCTTTCTGTAGAATAATCTATATTTTAATTTTTTAAAGCCACTTTATCAGACTAACTCCTTAAATTCTAATTGTTCTTATACAGTGTGTTCACAAAGTGTGGAAACGGTCTAACCTTTTTCAAAAAAAGAACTTTTACCCTCATTATCTTAGCAGATGTGACGTCATCCATAATTTTTTTAAATAGAATGGGCATATTTTTATCTAAAAAATTGTAAGCTCGTATTTTTCTAAGTACAACCGTACCAAACTAATTACATTCAAACTTCAGTGTACAGAGTGTAAAGGAAACCAGTGCTGGTATTTCTTAAAATTTAATTCAAAATTTAATTTACAAAGAAAATTGTTAAAAAAGTTATTTCATACTATGGTATAATTTCACTATTTGAGAGAGTGAGTCATCGTTTAAAGGCCCAGAAATGCGGAAAGCTGTTTGGAAATCCAGTGACGTACACTTACTTTTATTTTAACGTTAATTATATTTTATTTTTCAAATATTAATGTTCGAAATAGGCCACAATATATTTATTTACAAGTTTTTACTGACGTTTCGATCTCTATATCCAAAGACCGCTTTCAAAGATATAAATGATAGTTATATTTATTTTATTTGTTTATTATTATATATTTTTATAATCTTATATTGTTTATTTTCTTTTTTTTTTCTACCTTTAAAAACGGAATAGAGATCGAAACGTCAATGTGTTAAACATGTAAATAGATATATTGTGGCTTATGTCCAACCTTCTCCCTAAAAATACAGAATGCCACAAACAAGCAGCTATAGAAAAATAAATATATCTGTCATTTGTATGTTTGAAAACGATCTCTTTATATGGATAGAAACGTCTGTAAATTAAACATTTGAATAAATATATTGTGGCTTATTCCCAACATTATTTCTAAAAATACAGAACGACAAGCGAAAAGCCATAGAAAATAAATAGTACTATCATTTGTATAATTGAAAACGGTCTCTGGATATAGAGATCGAAACGTCAATAAATAAACATATGAATAAATATTTTGTGGCTCATTGCCTACATTCCCCTAAAAATACAGAATGCCACAAACAAAAAGCTATAAAAAAGAAGTAATTTTGCAGAAAGTTTACTGATACCAACCGGCTGTCGCGGAAGTTACGCTAAAACGTCTTTTGACGTGACCCGTCCTTAAAGAGTTACACAATGAAATTTTTGTGACGCGATACTTTTTTTAAATGGGTGTTCGCCAAGAGCCATATTGTCTTATTAAATAAAATGAACAAAACATTTAAACAGTATAAAACAAAACAAAATAAAATCCTATAAAACAAAATAAAATTCTATAAAAACAAAATAAAAATAATGTTTGATGTGTTTAAACACAAACACTATACACACTTACTATGTTCTTCTCGTTTTTTTTTTGGTTTCTTTTATGATGATGTTCTTATTAAACTATTCTTCTTCTTCTTCACGTGCCATCTCCGCGACGGAGGTTGGCAATCATCATGGCTATTCTGATCTTAGATGCTGCTGCTCTGAATAGTTCAATTGATGTGCATCCGTACCATTCCCTCAAGTTACGCAACCATGAGATTCTTCTTCTTCCTACACTTCTCTTGCCCTGGATTTTCCCTTGTATAATCAATTGAAGTAGGTTGTATCTCTCATTACGCATAACATGCCCCAGGTATTGCAGCTTTCGTGTCTTAATGGTTTCCAATATTTTTCCAGATTATAAACTATTAGAAAATGTTATTCGCTGTCTAAACCTGAAGATGCAGTGCTGCTATCGCTGTCATTATCTTCACCACCTGGTGTAATTATAATTGGCTCTAATAAAACTTTGATATGAGTGTCAAGTTCCCACATACGATGTTCTTCTTTAATTATGTGGCCTATACATTTAGCCCATTTCTCTGGAGTTACATGGAGGATTGATTGAATCAAAAGTTTCTTAATTTCGTTTAATTTGAACGTTTTGTTATTGCGTGCTACTTCTCCTTTCACTTGCTCCCAGATAAGTTCAATGGGATTAAGTTCGCAATGATAAGGTAGTAGACGCAGAACTTTGACACCATAATCTTTTGCAGTTTCATCTACAGCATATTTAAGATATTCAATTTTCCTTAACCGTGCAATGTCAAGTCGCTAAATTTTGAGCATTGATTCTTCGTATGCAATCCCCTTTTCTGTAAGCCATTCTTGAATCCTTCCTTTCAATTTCTTTAATAATCACCTGTTTTTTTCGACTCAAATTGAAGAAAACCATCATCAAGAAACCCTGTATCACTTCCTATATGGGTGACGATTAAACGCCGTCCCTTTATTAATGAAGCTTTTAATTATGTATATCAGCCTTCTATAAATGCTTCGCGTTTACTTTTGACATTTAAATCTTGCCAAACTTTTCCAACTGTATGACCTTTTCCAACCTTGGTTAATCCAGGTTTCATCCAAATAACATATTTTGCGTCCAGTGCTGCGAATTTTGCGTATTTCTTCTAAATATTTTCTTCTCCGCACAATAATTTTATTTTTTTTCTAATAGCATACTTTTTCTGTTGAGTTTTACATATCGAAAGTTCATTTCACGCATGGTCCTGGTTAAGACTCTACGAGATATCTTGGGTAAGGAGTCATCGTTTTCGAGCTCTTGAGAAATATTTTTCAGTGTTGGAATTTCACTCCGAAAATAAAATAAATGAATTTTTCGACGTATAATATTCCTTGTCTCGTCATCCAAAACAATGCTTTTCCTACCTCTAGTGTACCTTTTTTTTTGCTTTTTATTTTCCGATGTATTTTTAAGTACACGATAAATACAGCTAACGGATACTTTTGTTAAACTGCTACAAATGTCGACCGCTTGGCTAACATTTAATTCCATTTTTCTGCCGACAATTCCTTCATAAACGTTTCGTATTATTACCTTCTCTTCGGACGTTAACATTTTCCGTCTCTTTTGCGGCATTTCATTTTTGGAATCAACATCAGAATTTCGCAGTCTTCTCTTGGAACAACTCGGTTTTTCATCCAACTCCAATAAAACTCAAACCAAATCATCACAGAATATAACTAAAAATTTACTATAAAACGACAAACTATAACACTCGTATTGTCAATAACACGTTTTATCAATAACACAAACTTATCGCATAAAATATCCTACCCTCAGAAACGCCAATGTAAATAACCTATTGTTGATGGGCACTCGCTCGACAAAAACTAGTTTGACGGCTTTCTGTGGATCTGAATTGAAACGGAGTTCCCTCGCTAATTCCAAAGTTGCCAAACGATTGAAAAATATTGTTTTAAAATATCGATTTTTATTTTATAAATTTAAATATGTAACGAAACGGAACATATAAATAAAATTTATTTCATTATAATTTTGTGCTTAATTTTTACTATTGAAAAAATCAGGTTTTTTTGTATTTTTATGACAGTAATAATCGCTGCGTGGAAGAATACAGGTTTTGTATGACCATAATTACTACTTGTGAACAAGAATTGGCTACACTGTACGACAACTTCTGGTCAAGTCTACTATTAGAGAAGCACAAATAAATATACTACTTTATATATTCCGTAATTTCTTATGAGGAAACGCAAATTGCAATCGAGAAAACAGGCAGTTTTCGAGGGCCGCTGTGTACATTTAAATTTGAGGATATTCGGCGTTTAAACTATGATATCACTCTTCTAAATTGAGGGTTTCTACTATAGTAAGGGAGAAAAACGTGTCTGAACTTCTATTGAAGTTCGATGCTCTATATTCGTCGATATAGTAATTTCGAATATGTATATTATTTAATGGATTAATTTTTAACGTTCTCGATCTACATAGATATTAAAATAATATATATCTTTTAGTCAGATCAACATATTAAGGGAAAGGTTACAATTTGAGTAATGGTAATGTTTTTTTTACATTAATGAATTGTCTATATAATTATAACTTTTGTCGTTATAAAAATTTAGTTAGTTCATATAAACTTTATAAACTGTATTTGCATATCTCTATCAAAATGTCGTGTAGAATCTCTGTTCAAAATTATACAAGTTTGGTTAAGTTTTATTTGAACATAGGTGTAATTATAGGAATTTTTCCAACCTTTTCAAATAATCAAAATATTCAGATACTTCACAAGACAATTTTTAGTTTACTAGCTGTACTATGTTGTATTTCACTAGTTGCATATCAAGGAGCATATGCGAAGACGAGTATCTTGGAAACTACGTCGTTAGCTAGCTTTATAGTGTTTCAGTTCACTAGCTTGCAGTCTGTCATTACAAACAGAAAGTGCTTGATGATTTATATAAGCAGTTTAAAAGCTATAGATAGAACAATTCCTTGTAAACCAAATATTAGTTTGCTGCAATTTTTTTGTTACATTGCTTCAATTGTATTTCTATTATGCAATGCTGTATTTTTTCAAGTTAACTTACCTGGTGTAACTGCTTTGCACAACCTTGGTATTTTGTTTTGGAGCTACCTTTTTGCTAAAGCAGTTTTCAGTGTCATTTACACCTTACAGATAACAGATATTTTTACAACAGTACTGGGTGTTATTTTAGACACTACACGGCAGACATTTTTGAATACCGGAAACTCCAAGACACTCTTTAATGAAAATCTTAACACTGTTAAGTTTTTGTATAAAAATCTTTTTATATCAACGAAAATATTTAACGGGATCATTGGAAAATTTATTTTTCTATTTTTGATCATAAATCTGACAGATGTTCTTTTTAATTTTGATTTTATACTACATGATAGTTTTCATTTTGAAGATGGTCGTACAGTAGTTAGTTGTTATTTCATAATACTTTGTACTATACAAGTGGTAAGTATTATTTATAGACCATAATGATTATTATACCATTAATATTCTTCTTCGCTTTAGAGTGCAATTTTCATTTCTGAAGGTCGGCAACAATTCCTACATCTTTCTGTAGTATAATGTATATTTTAATTTATTCAAAGCCTTCTAACACTAACACTTTATCAGACTAACTCCTTAAATCTTTCTGTAGTATAATGTATATTTTAATTTATTAAAGCCACTTTATCAGACTAACTCCTTAAATTCTAATTGTTCTTATACAGTGTATTCACAAAGTGTGGAAACGGTCTAACCTTTTTCAAAAAAAGAACTTTTACCCTCATTATCTTAGCAGATGTGACGTCATCCATAATTTTTTTACATAGAATGGGCATATTTTTATCTAAAAAATTGTAAGCCCGTATTTTTCTAAGTACAACCGTACCAAACTAATTACATTCAAACTTCAGTGTACAGAGTGTAAAGGAAATAGCCCAGTCTGGTTAAAAAAAAAGTGGAAAAATGTTTCGCAGATATCTGAAGCTTTTGCGACATAGGTTGGGGATACTAGATGATGAATAGATGAAAAGATACTCCTAGTTTTACCTTGCATTTTTTTAAGCAATAATTTATGGTCACAATTTGATTTTTTGTCTATAAATTTTTTCCCTTATATTTTAAATAAACAGTATTTATGTCATTTTTTTATGTCAAGAATATCTTTATTTTCCCGTTTTTTTAATTAAAATTGATAAATAATTTACAGAGATATTTGCAAAAAAGCAGTTTTTTTGCACTAATTTATAAATTTTATTAACTTTTTTATTAACAAAATAAAATGGTATTAATACATTTAAACATCAATGAATTACCATCTTTTAGATTTGTGCGAAATTTCCCCCCTATCAGTCAAATATTTTATAAGTTATTTAATTTGTTTATCCCTGAGGCTAATTATTTAAACTATTGAGCTTGCCCTACGCATGATGCTAGACACATTCAGCAAATTTCATAGGTTTCTTTAAGACTTGGACTATCTCAGAAGTTAAATGCATATTGAGTTTTCATCGAAATTATTTACAAAATAAACGTTTGAAAAAGGGGTATGTTTTTTACTTATAAACAATTGTAATAACTTCTATATTTTTCAAGCTACAGACTTGTACGTACAACCATTGGATAGCTGGTAAAAAAGCTCACATTAAAAAATAAAAAAACCTTCTATGACCAATAGGAACGAAGTTAGTGACTATTTTTAAAAAAATCATATCTCCATTGTTTATAAACATTAAGAAGTAAAATTTGCACAAATTTTGAATAAAAATCTAAACTTTATATTGAAACTTATAGCTATAAAATTTATCTAATTTTTCGAAAGGAGGGTACTTTCGAAAGATGGACATAGGATAGTGGAGAGAATATCTGTCTCAACTCCGTTTTTTTTTCGGCATCGGAACTTCAAATTGCAACACGTAGGAAAAATTTACGTTATCTCGGCTTCCTTTGCAGCTGCAAGCCTCTTTTTTTTATTCTGGGGTAGCTCGTCGAAATATGAATAACTACATAGTTTTCACTGGCCGGAAAATATGGGAAAACTCGGAAAAATTGAGTCCATTTGAAATTCACCCTAAATACTTACTTTTTTTAATTTGATCGAATAGTCTGTCGCAGTATTAATAATGATGACATAATTTTCACCCCCCATAGATCTCGGCAAATCCCGGAAAATCAACATATGTTTTTTTATTTTATAACAATGATGTAATAATACTTATATATTTTATAAATTAAATTTCAGATAATTTTTTACACATTATATTATTATATTCCTTATATTAATTATAATTGTTTGTATTTTTATAATTAACAATATTGATTTTTATTCTATTTTTCTTAAAAATATGATATACAATATTAATCTAATCTGCCTTACTGCTTTGATAAAATAAGTCGATTTTTTCATCACTTGCCTTATTAAATTTTGCAATGTTTATTGAACTTTACTTTTTTTATTTTCTTTACATACATTGGTTTAAAAGTTAAAATTTGGTTCATTTATTCGACTTCACTATCAGGTCTGAACCTTTTTGTTGCAGGTTGTTTGTCTTCACTTATTAAGTCAGTCTTTCCATACATTAACATATTAATGGGCGATCTTAATGCCAAGGTTGGTCAAGGTAAGGTAGGAGAACAAGTAGGAAAATATGGGCTTGGAAACAGAAGTGAAGACTTCGTAATAACAAATACTTTTTTCAAATTACCTCCTCGACGGTTATATACATGGACATCTCCACAACATACCAAAGAAAAAATAGTGAGAAATCAAATAGACTACATTATGATAGCAAGGAGGTATCATAATGCTGTTAAATGTACTAAGACGTAACCAGGAGCTGATATAGGCTCATATCATAATCCGGTAGTTACTGTGATAGAGGCGAGACCAAAAAAGATTAGAAGACCACACAGAAAGTCACTAGATTTAAATAAACTTAGAAACAAAAATATACGACAAGAAACAGGAGAAGAAATAAATGAAAACCTCCGTTCAGTGCAGCACAAATTAACGATACAAACAACGTTAACCAAAAATTAAAGTACCTACATAAATACAGCCATACAAACAGCAGGAAAGAAACATCTTACAAAAACAACAACAAAGAATAAGGGGTGGATGACACAAGATATACTAGACTTGATGGAACAAAGAAGAAATATGAAGAATTAAACAGACAAATACAAAGAAATAAATAAACACATAAAAAAGAGAATAAAAGAAGCCAAAGAGGAGTGGATTAAAGAACAATGTGAAGAAATGGAAACCTATGAGAAAAAGTACGATGCGTTCAATATGCACAAAAAAGTAAAAGAGATAACAGGAAGCATAAAGAAATGGCAAATAGGTAAACTTAAAGACAAAGATGGAAATCTTATTGTAGATCTAGAGAATAAAATAAAAAGATGGACAGAATACCTGAATGAATTATTTGAAACGATAGAAACAACTTAACTCAGATAATCAATGCAACTGGGCCAGACATATTGAAAGAAGAAGTAGAATACGCAATAAGAAACGCTAAAAATGGAAAAGCAAATGGACCTGATGAAATTCCTACAGAACTGTTGAAGCTTTTGAATGATAAATCCGTAACCATAATATTAAATTTTGCAGCGAGGAGCTAAAACAGTTTCCCCTCCACTTTCCTATGTCGATCTTTCGAAAGTAACTTCGTTTCGAAATGTTATAAGTTTCGAAAAATTGGATGAAATGACGTATGTCCATGTGTAGATAATTATCATTGATACCTACTACTGCCAATGCAATAGTTACGAAATGGCTATTATCCCGGTGGATGTATTTTATAAAGATAAATTTAGTAAATATATTATTTATTATAATTTTTGTGTATTTGGATTAGTATTCGTCGGGAATAGGATGAATAAAAATAAGATAAAAAGAAGATCTTAATATCACTAGTACAATCTGCCAAAATAATTAATTCTGTATCAATTTTATTCTATTGTCACATAGCAGCAGTGTGGAACGCTGTTAAGATTTGGATGGGTTGTCATCGAATGCCATGGTCTGTTGACTAGTACGCATTTCGATGGGCATCGCCCCGCCTCGAATTTTCCCATTGGCTCTTGACCTGGAAATCCCTATTTATCGCTCGAACAGCGCATATAAAAAATATTGGCGATTTTCAGGTCAGTCCCTCACGGGCTCTCCGAGAGCTTAGTGCTCTCGGGGCTCTGCTCCTGTTCTATTTTCCATACTCTGTGGCTGAGAGTTATTTTCAACTTTAACTTGGTGTTTTTTATTTCGACAATCCTTTGTCATGTAAGAAAATACCTTGTCTTTCTCAAGACAAGCCATCGGAAGACCACAACCTAATTTTCGACGAGGAATTTGTTGTGTAAGAAATATCTTGCCTTTTTCAAGGCAAGACACCGAAGATATAAATATTTACAAGTCCATACCCAGTAAATGGACTTAAGTAGAGGAGCTCTCGACAGTATATTCGAAGCCCTCTACAGATCACCCGGGGATATCAAAAGGTGGTTAGACCCTTATTTGTTCCCCCGAGGTGACAGGGTGACCGCTACGGAACCACGTAACTGTGGAATACCTCGTGTTGTTGCCTTACTTTTTTTTTAATTCTTGGTATTATTTTAAGGACTTTTTTGGGAAATAGTAAGTATTAAAATTATTTTAATATTAAAAAAAAAACAAATAAACTGTTTAAAATATATATGTATTTCATTGAAATCATATAATAGAAGTATAACTTCTTACGTTAGTCCTAAGTATACACACTTTTTTTTTCTTAAACTATTAAAAAATTTGTGTGAACTATCCCTAATATTTATAATAGATAACGCTCCATACCATGGCATATTCTTAGAGAAAGAACCAAACATGTCTTCAAACAAGACTGAAATAAAAATTGGGTAACTATGTAACAATAAACTGCCAACCGAATGCCATCCGAAATAGAAACTCATGTACTTTAATTCTTCTCACTGTATGAATCTGAGCTATCACCAGGATTTATTATAATTGGTTGAATGTCAACATTCACCATACTCTTGTCTTGAATATACCATTTTTTGATAATTTCATTAGTATGTCTGACACATTTCTCCCAAATATCTGCATTAAATTGTTCCAGTGCCTTATTCCACATATTTAAAACAGCAGTATCCGAATGCCCATGCCCATCTACACCAATATACTAATTGTAATACGACTTCCAATTTGCTTAAATAATTTTATTGCGTTTAATTCACAGTGATAAGGAGACAGTCTGAACACCTAGGACCATATTCTCGGAGCAACTCGTCAATTACATATATATTTTCTTTTCTGTTATTTTTGGCTATTTGTAGCAATTTGGCTTTAAAAAATGAGCGTCATATTTAATATTATTTGTTATCAATCAACTAATAATTTCATCCTTCCTTGAAGTAGTTGAAGGTTGTTTATTTAAAAGGGCACTGCGGTAAGAATCATGATCCATTACAACCAATGATGGCTCTTCTAAATTAGGTATTAATTGCGTTCTTATCCACTTAGTAAAAAGTTCGTTGTTCATTTCTCCATGATAATCAGCTACGTTAGATTTTGAACAAAACAATAAATTTTCTCCTGAAACAAATCCTTTGCGTGAACCAGCGTGAACAATTACAAAACGTTTACCATTATAACCTCCTGCTTTTCGGACACTTTTGGCACTATTGTCTTGCCAAGTGGAGTAAATCCAAGTTTCATCTAAAAAAACAACTTTTCTTGTAAATACACTTTCAAGATTTTCCATATATTTAAGAAGAAATCTGGCTCTTAGAGCAGCAATACTAGTTTGCTCAATTATTGCTCGTCGATTGTCATCCTTTTTAAATTTAAATCCGATGTCTTTTAACAATGTACTAAGCGATGATTTTCCAATATCCACCAATTCTTCATCCCTTAATTGACAGGTCAAACTCATCAGAGTTATATGTTTCTCTGAAAAAAAAAAAAGAATTAATTATCGTCTTTTATAGCCAAAAATAAGTAGATAGAAAATTTCATGAAAATTGAAGTACCTACCCAGGTTCTTGTTTATCATAAAATTCACACTGAAGAAATCAATACTTACTCTGTTGGTCCATATCATACAGCATATTCCGTACTGCCATTTTTGATGCCTCCCATATCAGTCGTCTTACTTTTAAGACGTCTATTTTTGCCTGGTTTTGACAGGAGGGATTGTTTTCTTTCCTTTTCTTATCGAGTTTATTGTCCGCCGTAATATTTTTAAACAGCGACAACTCTTTTAAAAATAATTATTTAATAGTAATTGATTAACAAACATGCATTTGATATTTTACCCCTTGAACAGATTTTAGAGGCCTCAAAGGTCCTCCAATACTTCTTTCTAACTCAAAATATTCATATAAATTCAACAAAAGTTGAATTACTTTTCTCATTAGCTTAAAAATAAATACTTACCTGAAGTAATCAAGTTAAGAGAGTAACAGTTAGTCGTTCTAACAATAATTATGCTTGAAAATATATAATTCAAATGACATACTCTACATAATACTACAAGTTAAGTAATTTAAAAAACCAAAACAAATTCAAATCAATCAATAAATTCGACAAATGACCTGATGAAAATTATAAACGTTAAAATTTACAGTAAACTAGGTATCAAAGACATGTCGTATTGTTGATCCTTGTTTAACTTATTGTGATTCCTATGGACCAGAGGCTTCCTTTAGCAATACTAGTTTCTGTGAGTAAAAAGAGACCTAGTATAAAAAGTAATTCGTTAATAATTTCATGCATGGGAAAATATGGATTGGACGTACTATACAAGCTAGACTGTGAAGATATGTCAAATTTTCACAATAACAACCAAATAGTAAGTTCTTAGTTACCAGTGGATATGTCAATAATAATTTGTTGTGTCACATCGATTTAGAAGTCTGAACTAGTATCTTTTTGAGAAATATTACCCTAATATAAATGATTTGAAATTACGACAGCACGTCAGAAAAACACCGAATAGAAGTTTTGATGATCTTAGATTCAGGCGATCGTAAAATAAGTAAGGCGGAAGTATCTATCTAGCCATATCTTTAATGAACAATATCCTGATCGAGTACCAATAAGTAAAGCAACGGTAAGCAAAATATTGCATAAATTTAATGATATTGGCAGACCCAGAGGCCTAAATTACATCCATATAATATTAAACTTATACATGAATTTAATAAAGACGACTTTGATAGACGCATGGAATTTTGCGAAAATATGCAAGAATACTAACCGAAATAATGGTATTCGCTCCGTGCGTGACTGACGCGACACCTACCGCCTTCATCTGACAGTTTTGGACCTACCAATTTTCAGGTTAAACATATGATATATGTTTGACATTGTTAAATACAGGCGAAATTGATAATTATTAATAATTAACTTTTTAATTATATTTTTTCAGTTTATGTACAAAATAGATGTAGTATTAGAAACTAGGTTTCTCAAAATGCATCACAATATATCTTTTTAACCCCAAACGGAAAAGAAAGGGAAAAATCTAGTACTGGCAAATCAAGTTTTTCGCGTGAAAGAGCATATAATTAAAAACAGTAATAGTAAAAGGTATGATATAAAAGCTAAAGTCATCAGGCACTCTGCAGTTAGCTTGAAGCCTTATTTAAGGTAAATTATTTAAATATTTCCTATTTTAATTCCATAAAAATGAGGTTATGTGATATTTACTTTTTCATATTAATAGCACGGATCCATCTTTTTCTTTTCTCTAATTTATATGTAATCTTTGGGAACCTATAAAAACTACACTTACTATTTTTGCTATTATTAGTACAATTAAATACACAACATGTATTTGCACACATTTTTGATAAAATTAAAAAGATTCCAATTTTGTCATATTTCGCCGCTACGCACGCCGGCATCGATTCAAGGTACCCCTACCATGGTCATGCACGAAGCGAATAGCGACAAGCTAATTACGAATTAAATTTTTGTATTCAAAAATTAAATAAAACAATCTCATATTAAAATTTACATCTTCGCAAATGGTTTATATACATAAGAAATAGAAATGTGTATTTTTCAATATGTTTATTTAATTACTTATACATTTTAAGTGCGTTGTATTTCTGGGAAACGAAATTAATATAACGACCATCCCTATAATAAAAGTTGATGGTGTCATCCAGGTACCACCAATCACGCACCTCAATGTGCATCGCCCTTCCTTCTGGAACTTATAATTAAATTTAATTGGTTGAGAGATGAAAAAGTTTCATATAAAAGTTAATTTATCTTTAAATATGGGACGTTTTCGGATCTCAGTCAGTCAAGAGTAGTGCGAGTAGTCTCAGTAGTGTCTAGTACATGGTTTTACCCGTGTAGGGTAGCTCTCTAGAGCACTTTGCTCGAAGGGCTCTGCAAACTTTCTAAGACTCTGAAGCTGAGTTTTTTTCTTCTTAGAAAGACTGTGTTTTATTTCCACCACCAATAAAACCATAAAGGCATTGTCTCTTCAAGACAATGCCACAATAAGAGCGTACCGGCTAACTACGCAATATTACACCATATTGCGCAATAGTTAGAACAATTAATAAACATGGAAACTTGCACCAAGTTGCAAACACATTTTCCTACGTTTATTAATTACACCGGAGACGACAATGGCCTGGATTTTAAAAACAAAGAACGCGTATTCTGTGTTGAGTTTTAATAAATAAATATTATTAACACTTTTTTCTACGTTTTAGTCGATTCAATTATTTTTTATTTTTGCTTCCGTGGTAAATAAGTTTATCACACGCTTTCACACCAACCACGGAACATTGGTGAACCCGTGAACGTTTAAAAATAATAGTGTTGATAATATACTTTTGCCGGTTAAAACAGTGAAAATGCAAGATAGTGCCAATAATAAAGCTACAGGAGTGGATCGCGTATCAGTGAAAATCCCACCGTTCTGGGCCAGCAATCATGAAATATGGTTCCTGCAAGTGAAAAACCAATTTGCAATAGCAAAAATTACAAGTGATAAAAATTCAATTATATAGTTGCTCATGTAGAAACGGCATACATATCCGAAGTGAGAAACATCATTGTATCACCAGCTACAGACAGGTATGTAAAGTTAAAAACAGAATTAATTAAGAGACTTAGTGCATCACAACAACAAAAAATTAAAAGATTACTCGAGCATGAAGAATTGGGCGATCAAAGACCTTCTCAATTCTTAAGACATTTACAGTCTTAAGCAGTCACAACGGTACCAGATAATATTATAAGATCTCTGTGGTTAGGTAGACTGCCATCTTCTACACAGACTATTTTTGCTACCCAATCAAACGCTTTTTTAGACACAGTTGCCGAGCTAGCAGATACAGTTTTCGAAGCCGTAGCTCCTATACCCTGGCCGCTTAAAAGATGGAATCCAAGGTCGCATGATCACTCAATGCAAGCATCGACAGGCGCTCGAAACTAGACCTTATGAGAAACTGTTTACACCGTCATTATTTGTGTCATGATACTATAACTTAAATGTTGTATGTATCATGATTTGTGTTTCACTTTCGCTGGCTGGTGAATTTTGTGAAAATGTTTAAAATTAATGTAAATCAATAACCTCTAAAAAACGGTATAAATATATTATAGCAACATTGTTAGTTCGTTTTTGTTGAGCGGTGTAAACGTGGGAAAAGTGGTAACATAGGAAGAGGAATATTTAAGAGTGCGTGCCATTCACATGATCATTCCATCTTTTCAGCGGCTCAACTATAGAACACAAATTTCGGAAACGGCCACTGCTCTTGAAAGCACCATCGGAAAATTTACAGCCGAATTAGCTGAAATGAAAATTTAGCTAGCTAACATCGCCACTGCTCAACCACAAACTAATACATACGTCGTAACCGCAGTACCTCAGGACGAAGACCATACCATAGAAACAGAAGCCACAGCAGGGAACATAATAGTTACATATGTTGGTATCACTACCGTTTTGGTTAGAGGGCTCAAAAGTGCACACCTCCGTGCAAGCACCAGAAAAACTACACTGGCAATCGGCAAGTGTGGCATCCGATCCAAGCACAAAGTCTCGCCGCTTTTTCGTAACAAACTTTAAAACTAAAAAACAATTTTTAATCGACACTGGGGCAGATTTCAGAAAATATGTACGGGGCGCGGGCGAAAATACTACATATGAACTATACGTGGCCAATGATACTGTGATCACAACGTACGGTTATATTAACTTGACATTAAATATCGGATTAAGGCGTGATTTTACGTGGCGTTTCATAGTAGTGGACATTTCGAAGCCTATTATATGAGTTGTTTTTTTATCACATTTCGCTCTCCTAGTAGACATTGCTAACCAGCACTTAATAGACAGTACTAGAACTCTTCGAATGAAGGGGCTCGTTAAAGATTGTTTCGATAGCAGCATAAAGACAATCGCGGAAGTGTTGCGTTACCATATGCTGTTAGCTCAGTTTCCGGAAATCACGCGACCCGCCGGTATTCTGAAAGACATTCAACATCAAACCAAGCACCACATCGATACAACACCAGGTCCACCCGTTTTCTCTAAGCCTCTATGATTAGCACCTGACCAATTGCAGTGGGCTAAAAAAGAATTTGAAAATCTTCTTCGACTAGGCATCATAAGATCATCAAAAAGTAACTGGTCTACACCACTACATATGGTCCCGAAAAAAGGTGAGGAATGGAGACCCTGTGAAGATTATCGACGTCCAAATCAAAGGACTATTCCAGATCGATATCCAATTCCACACATCGAAGACTTCGGTCAGTCGCTAGCTGGTAAGATCATTTTCTCTACAACAGATTTAGTTAGAGCATACAACCAGATACCAGTAGCAACCAAAAAACTTCCGTTACCACTCCATTTGGACTGTAAATATATATATATATATATATATATATATATATATATATATATATATATATATATATATATATATATATATATATATATATATATATATATATATATATATATATATATATATATATATATATATATATATATATATATATATATATATATATATATATATATATATATATATATATATATATATATATATATATATATATATATATATATATATATATATATATATATATATATATATATATATATATATATATATATATATATATATATATATATATATATATATATATATATATATATATATATATATATATATATATATATATATATATATATATATATATATATATATATGCTGTCACTATTTTTCCGGGTTTGACTCCGCGTTGTAAAATGCTGGTTTTCTTGAAAACCATTGTTTTGGCGACGTTTCGGCAAGGTCTCACTTGCCATTCTCAAGCCTGGTGGAACTACTTCTCGTCGTTACTCGATTAGTACTGGTCGACTGGGCATTTCGGCGCTCGTTTAAATACTCTCTCGGCGGCGCGCGGGCTCTTGTGATTGGTCCTGCCTGTGTGCGAGTGGGCGGGGCCTTGTCTGGCGGTTTCGCTGTTTGTTTTTTCTGTGCGTTAACTGAAGTTGAATTTTTTTGGACGGTTCTTTGCAGAGCTGGTTTCCATGTTGTTGGAAGTCTTTGGGCATCATCTCGAGTGTTTAGGTTATTTGGATATTTTTCTATTTCTATGGCTTCCCTGATTATTCGCTTGGTTTTGTGTTCGATGTTCGCTAGCATTGTTGTCTGTTCTAGATCGATTGTGTGTCCTGTTGTTAGGGCATGTTGTGCAAGGGAAGATGTCTTTTCTTGCTTTGCAATAGCGTTTCGATGTTCTTCTCGTCTTACTTGAATTCTTCGATTAGTCTGTCCGATGTAGGATTTGTCGCAGTCTCCACAGGGAATCTTGTACACTCCTTGGTTTTCTAGTGGGATTTTGGTTTTTGCGGAGTTAAGCATATTAGCAATTTTCTTATCCGTGTTGAATATTGTCTCTATTTTATGTTTTCTTAGGACTCTACTGATTTTTTCCGTAGTGCCCTTCACGTACGGTAAAATCGTCTTAGCAATAGGTTTTTCTTTTTCTTCTGTTGATTCTTTGCTTTTTCCTCCTTGTGCCTTTTCAATTGTGTACGTGGTGAAGCCATTTTTTCTTAATGCTGTTTTGACCGTTTTCATTTCTTTGTTCCTGTGTTCTTCATCTGTTAATCTTTCTGATCTTATAGTCAGGGTTTTGATGACTGACTGCAGTTGTGCAGGATGGTGGTGTGAGTCAGCGTGTAGATATCTGTCGGTGTGTGTTGGTTTTCTGTATACCGTGTATCCTAAAGTTCCATCTGTTTTCTTTATTATTAACACATCCAAAAACGGTAGCTGTTGGTCTTTCTCTAGTTCCATAGTAAACTGAATTTTGGGGTGGATGGTATATATATATATATATATATGCCTTTTGTTTTAAGAAACGCAGGACATACCTTCCAGCGTTTTACAGATGAAATTTTACGTGGTCTTGATTTCGCCTACGCCTACATCGATGACATTCTCATTGCATCAGAATCCGAAGAGCAGTATATGTCGTATTTAGAAGAAATTTTCAGAAGACTTAAGCAATTTGGCGTTGTGATTAATCCAGCGAAGTGTCAGTTCAGCAAAAATGAGACTACATTTTTGGGATATACAGTATCAGCAGCAGGACTCAAACCTCCCCAAGAAAAAGTAGCAACTGAACAAAATTTCACTCATCCTAAAACAGTGAAAGACCTGCGTAGATTTCCAGGTATGTTGAACTTCTACCGAAGGTTCATTCACAATGCAGCTGAGCTTCAAGCACCACTACATGATGCCCTAAAAGGAAATGCCAAAGGAAAAGCACCAATTGAATGGACACCACAGCGGATGCAAAGCTTTGGGGGCTGAAAAAGTAGTTTAGCTAACGCTACTTTACTGAGCCACCCTGTAAACGATGTTGTTATCTCCATCACTTGTGATGCTTCCGATTTTTGTGCCAAAGCTGTATTACAACAAAAAACGAATACAGGTTTGAAACCTATGGCTTTCTTTTCCAAAAAATTCTCACCTAGTGAAAAGAAATGTAGTGCGTACGACAGACAATTATTGGCTATATATTTAGCTATACAATATTTTAGACATATGGTCAAAGGCAAAGACATAACCATATATACTGATCACACTTTTTTCTACGTTTTATTCGATTCAATTATTTTTTATTTTTGCTTCCGTGGTAAATAAGTTTATCACACGCATCCACACTAACCACGGAACAATGGATTTGAATATAATATCTTGTTTTCCGACGAGGCCATTTTTTATTTAAATGGTACCGTTAATAGGCAAAATTGTTGTCATTAGACAAGAGACAATTCCAATTGGACAATGGAAGTTTATACTCAATATCCCCAAAAAGTAAATGTCTGGGCTGCGGTTGTTGGGCATACCATTGTAAGACCGTATTTTTTGACGGTACTGTGACTGGTGAAAGGTATTTAGAGTTGTTGTTGTACTTGTAGAGTAGTATGTTGCAAACCTATGTAGTTCTATTTTTAACCGCAACAGTTCCAGATATAATCCTGGTTAATAGATCCGACCATTTGGTTTTATCAGGATGGAACAAGTTCACATTATGCTGTAGTGCTTAGACATTTTCTAAATGCAACTTTTCCCAATCGCTGGAGTGGGCGACGCGGTCACATTGAAGGGTTTGCTAGGTCGCCAGATTTGAATCCCATGGACTTTTCTATTTAAGATTATTTGAATAGTAAGGTATATGTAAACCGACCTACCAATTTGGTAGACCCTGGTACTGAAATGCAAAAAATTACACCAGTGATGTTGACACACATAACCATTGGACATCTTGGATACTATCAATTAAACCAAGAAACTCAATTCGAGCATTGTTTGAAAGTTATTTGTTTGCCTTTAATATGAAATGATTTCTTTAATAATTTTCTTTGTAAAATAAATTTTGAATTAAATTTTAAGAAATACGTGATTTTACACAGAAAAACATGTGATTTTAATTTTTTAGATACAAATATGCCCTTTCTTTTAAAAAAAATATGGATGACGTCACATCTGTATATTTGCACAAATCATCGCCTCGCCTCGCATAAATGAGATTTCAATTTATGTTGTTCATTGGAATAATTTTCCATTGGTGTAAAAAGCTCGGAATAGGTTCTGATCCAGGAATAAACCAGGCTAGAGTCTTTCGGCATATTGCACTATTCACAAGCAAAAGTACTTTTACACAAAAACTAAAAATTTTCATTGACCGATTAAAGGTGACTAATGTTAGTGATTTACTTTCAACTTAGCAAAACCAACGGGTAATAAGTTCGTTCATACATTTAATAAGTATCCTCTCTTATCGACTTGAAGGAATTCGCAGTACTAATCAGCCATAAGCTCAGCGGGTGGTCAATATTATTAATTCGACGATCAAAACGGGATCTGATTTAAATCATATTTATATTTCCGTTAGAGAATCGTAAAACGATGGTTAGAGGTGTAAATATTCTCTTAAAAATTGGATATGTAAAAGAATCACAAAACGTACCTACTAAATATAATAAAATTAAATAAAATCCGGATTTTATGGTAAAACATTCTTACAATCATTTTATGACGGTGTAATATGCGCACGTTGTGGGTAAAAATCGAGTGTTTTCTAGGTTAAAAATCGGTAAAAAACCGAAAAAACAGTGAATGAGCGGACTTCAGGTACTTCTCGTAAATATACGACCGCATGTGCGGAGGAATATCTTGTGTCAAATTAAAAAATTTTGAGTCCAATGAAGAAAGTCTTGGTGAGAGAAATATAAATAAAAATAAATCGTTCCTAAGGCGAAGAAGTCCATGGTTTTGTACAGAAGTAAAGAAAAATGTAAAGAAAAGAAAAAAGCTTACGTGAAATATATGTCAACCAAAACACAAGAGGCATACAATAATTACAAAACAATTAGAAACGAAACACATTCACTTGTAAGAAAAATAAAACATGATCACTGGGCACGCTTTTCGAAAGAAATGGAACATGATTTTTACGGTCTACAAAAGGAAATATGGCGCTTCATAAGAAGTCAAAGAACGGAGGTGAATAAACTAATAATCTGCAGAGGAAGAACAAACGACACAGAACCGGAAATACCAGGAATTACCACAAATGAAGAACTTAATATAAAGGTACAGGAAGTTCGAAAAATACTTGAAAACCTGAAGAACAGAAAAGCAGCACGTAAGGACGGGATACCAAACGAATTACCGAAATATTGGAAAGCAGCAATGACAGAACAATTAACATTACATAATAACATTAATTAATAAAAAACACAATAAAATATCGGAAGAATGGAGAACGAGCGAACTAATTCTACTATTCAAAAAAGGATATAAAACAGCCAGAAAACTACAGTGGTATAAACTTGTTAAACACTACCCTAAAACTTACCACTAAAATTTTACACGTGGAATCAGAGGATAAGTTTAGCAGATGAACAACAGGGTTTTCGTAGTGGAAGATCGTGTACAGATGGAATATTCATTATAAAGCAAATAAATGAGAAATCACTTGACAGAGTAAGATTTAAAGATGTATAATAGACAAGCTCCCCTAAATATTATAAAAACTATCGAAAACATCTACCACAATAACAAAATGGAAGTCAGAATAGATGGACAACTTACTGAACCTATAGAAATAGGCAGCGGAATAAGACAAATGGATTCATTAAGCCCTACGCTCTTCAATTTGATCATGGATCTTGATGGATGAAATTATCAAAATCGTTAACAAAGAAAGAGGATACAGAATGGGAAACAAAGAAATCAAAATACTCTGTTACACAGACAGACGTTGCAATATTTATAGCCCAAGATGAAGATAGTCTGCAAAGACTCTTCTTCTTAACATGCCATACACCAAAGTGCCTAGGCGACTATCTCATTACTAGAATTCTATTCTTGGCGGCGTGACACAGCTCGCCTGTATTGTGTATTCCTGTCCATTCTTTAATATTCCTTAACCAGGATAATTGTTTGCGGCCGGCTCCTCTCCTACCTTCAATCTTCCCTTGTAGGATTAACTGTGGTATTTCATATTTTGCTCCTCTCAATATGTGCCCAAAGTAACCAATCTTGCGTTTTTTAATTAATTCAAAGAGTTCTCTTTCCACGCCGGCTCTCTTAAGGACGTCATCGTTTCGAACTCTATCCACCCAAGGTATGCGCATCATTCTTCTCAATGACCACATTTCAAATGCTTCAAGTTTGTTGATAGATGTTTTTTTCAAAGTCCACGTTTCCATGCCATACAGCAAGATGGACCATATGTAGCACTTGACCATTCTGTAGCGTATTTCGAAATTTAGGTTTTGATTACATAGGAGCCGACTGAATTTCACAAAAGCTTGTCTTGCCATTTGTATTCGGGTTTTTATCTCTTGTTGTGGATCCGATTGGTCATTGATTGTGGTGCCAAGGTATTTAAAAGTTTTCACGCGTTTTATGCGATCGTCACCTATGCATATTATCGGGTTTTCTGGAGGGTTTCTGCTAATGACCATATATTTCGTTTTCAAAATGTTGATTTTGAGGCCATATTTTTTACCTTTGCTATTCACCCTATCAAGTAATAACTGCTGATCTTCCAAATTATCAGTTATAATCACTGTGTCGTCCGCATAGCGTAGGTTGCTAATTGGTATGCCGTTCACCTTAATGCCTAATTCCGTGTCTTCTAATGCTTCCGCAAATATATTTTCAACATATAAATTAAAAAGCATCGGAGAGAGTATGCAGCCTTGTGGGACACCTTTCCGGATTTAAAATTCATCCGTATATTGGTCTTGATCAATCCTCACCTTTGCCATTTGGTTCCAGTATAAATTCTGAATAATTCTGATCTCCTTCTGGCCAATGTTGGCCCTATGTAGTAGTTCCATCATGATATCATGTTTAACATTGTCAAATGCCTTCTCGTAGTCGATGAAGGTGAGGTAGACATCTTTTCGTTGATCTAAACAGTTTTGTATTAAGGTGTTCAAACATAAAATTGTCTCTCTTGTTCCTAGTCCTCCCTTAAAACCGAATTGTGTTGACCCGCTAAGTTCTTCTAGTATCTTGTACATTTTTGAGTGTAATATCCTAAGGAAGAGTTTCAGCAAGTGACTCATTAAACTGATTAAGCGGTGTTTGTTGCATTTTGTGGCATTAGCTGTTTTTGGGATCATCACAAAGGATGACTGCAGCCATTCTCACGAAATGTAACCAGTATCATAAATTCTATTGAACAGCTTTACCAAGATTTCGATATTCTCCTCGTCTAGTAGTTTTATTGCTTCTATATTAATTTCATCTGGACCTGTTGCTTTATGCATCTTTGTGCTTCTAACTGCATATTCTATTTCACTTCGCATTATTGATGGCCCTGATAAGTTTTCGGAAGGAAGTTTGCGCGTTGGTTGTGTGCAAAGACTGGTACACAGATTTAACATAAGAGCAAAAAAAATTAATATGGCAATCTCGTCTCAGAAAACTAAAACAATAGTCAGCAAAGAACCAACCAGATGTAAAATAGAAATTGATGGCATCAGTATTGTATTATATAAGTAATGGAAATAAAATACCTGGGAATTACACTGTCTAGCTATGGAGACGTGGACAAATAAGAGAGATCAAGTACAAAAAACAGATAGACTGGCAGGATGCCTGACAAGACCTATAATGACATATACCTCAGAAATAAGACCCGGCACAGCCACAACGCAAAGGCTACTGAAAACGGCAGAGATGATAGTAGTGAGAAGAATTACAGGAAATACGCTGAGAGATCGAAAGAGAAGTGAAGACATTAGAAGAAAATGTAACGTACAGTGTATAAATGAATGGACACAAAATAGAAAAAAAGAATGGAATAACTACATAAAATGGAGAGGACTCGTGTCGAGAAATAAGTCACCAATCGGAAGAAGAATTATCGGACGACTGCACAAAAGATGGAGTGACAACCTTACATAGAGGTATTAATCCGCAAATGAACAAGCAGAATTGCTTATAAAGAGAAAGAAGAATTCAAATATTTTAGAATTTTTTTGTTTGGATAAAAATGTTTTTAAATAGACACATAATATGCAAGTTTCTTTAAAAAAATGCAAAATTTTTTACAAATGTTAAATGTGGTAAATATGCAAGCAATACGTTTTAGCATAAAATCCGCTACCTATTTACAACTACCGATATATTTAGATTTGTTAATAGCAACAGTTTTTAAATCTAGTTTTCTCTTTCTATGTCGATGTTATAATATTGCTAAGGTTTGTTTATGCTGTAAAGTTAAAACTACCAATTCATTTAATGTGTTTTGATGTAGATTATTGTAATTAGTAAAAGGTTGTAATTTGTTTAATGAAATTGTTTTGTGGAATGTGAAAATTTTTACCCACTTATTATAACTGTATTCCATTAACAAAGTAAACTTAGTACATACAAGACGTAGTATTTTTAGCGTAATACTACGAGAATGTCATACAAAATCTCCATTAAAAACTATACAACTTTGACGAAGTTTTATTTGAATGTTGGTATAATTTTGGGAATTTTTCCTACTGTCTCAAATAATCTAAACATTAAGATATTTCACAAGATAATTTTTACTGTGTTATGTGTACTATGCTACTATTCTTTAATTTCCTATCAAGATGTTTACGCAAATGTTAGTAACTTGGATTGCATGCCAATAATTACCTTTTTGTTATTTCAATTTAGTACCTGGTGGTCTGTTTTTACATATAGAAAATACTGGATAATTTTCATAAGAAGTTTAAGAGATATAGATACTAAGAATAATTGCAAATTCAATATTACTTTACTGCAATTCGTCTGTTACATTTCTTCAATTATTTTCGCAATATTTAATAGTGTGTTTGTTCAAGTTACACCGACTGGCATAATTGCTTTACAGCATCTTGGTCTCTTCTTTTGGAACTACGTTTTTTTAAGAGCGGTGTTTATTATCGTTTATCTAATTCAAATGACAGAGGTTTTTTTAGCCATAATTGAAGTTATTTCAATCTCTACAACGCAGACATTTTTAAAAATCGAGAACTCCAAAATCTTGTTCAATAAGAATCTTAACAACATTAAGTTTTTGTACAAAAAACTTTTTATAACAACGAGAATGTTTAACATAATCATTGGAAAATTTATTTTTACTTACTTGATCATGAATTTAGGAGATATTCTTTACAATACTGATTATTTACTACACATTGATTTTGTTGTACGAGAATATCCTGAGGGTTTAGTTGCTTTCTCCTATTATTCTGTAGTATATTTGGTACTAGCAACTGTAAGTATTAGTTCTTTTTTTATTTACAAAAAACCAGCTTTAACCAATGAGATTATTAGCGAAACGATAACAGTTTACTATCTACACTTTTCTTAGTAAATTAAAGTCTCTGAGAGGGCCTTGTAACTGGCTCCCTACATAAGAGGGTTGAAAATCTTTTGATTCCAAGCCTTACTTCAAAGGACTTTTGATTTGATGTATCTCCATAAGTTTGGTTCTTTAGTGACCGTTGAAGGATAAGGATTGTTAATGTGGGCAAATATAGCTCCAGAGAAATAAAATTCACTTTAAGTTTATCGACTTATAATTAACTATTTTTAGAGTAAAGAAGCCTCAACACGGCCGTAGCTGACTTTACAATATCAAATAATTCTTTCTTTATCACACGTAAAAGAGAAAACCGTATTTATGAGAAAAATGCCCGATTTCGGCGTAGAGAAAAATTTTATACATGAATTGAGACTGTTTTAAAATGCACATGCCTCAAGGGCAGTGTGTGAGAACGAACTAATAAAATACTACTTGATGCGTAAAAGTGAAGATTATCCCCCTTGTATTTAGGTGTGAAAACTATTTAAGAGGCTGTGGCGCCAATGAGTCGGGTATCCCGAGCAAACTTCATAAAGTGACTATTTTACTTATTCTACACTCAGAAAAGTCTAAAATTACATTTTTATTTTATTTTAAAAACAATATGTTCATTTCTGGAACAGTCTCCAACACATAACGCACTTTTCACAAAACACACGTGTCTAATCTTGAACGAAGGTCAACTTGTGCAATCTTTCTTCTAGGGACGAGAAACCATTATTCATTCCTCTTGTTGTTCTCCGGCGTGTGTAATCCTTTTCTTTCTTCAGTCCTGTTTCATCAAATAATCCGGCTCGAAGGACCACGAAATGTGGGGAGCCTTCTGGCTCCCTACATAAGAGGGTTGGAAATCTTTTGATTCCAAGCCTTACTTCAAAGGACTTGTGAGTGGATGTATCTCCATAGGTTTGGTTCTTCAGTGACCGTTGAAGGATAAGGATTGTTAATGTGAGCAAATATAGCTCCAGAGAAATAAAATTCACTTTAAGTTTATCGACTTATAATTAACTATTTTTAGAGTAAAGAAGCCTCAACACGGCCGTAGCTGACTGTACAATATCAAATAATTCTTTCTATCAGAAAAATGCCCGATTTCGGCGTAGAGAAATATTTTATACATGAATTGAGGGTGTTTTAAAATGCACATGCCTCAAGGGCGGTGTGTGAGAATGAACTAATAAAATACTACTTGATGCGTAAAAGTGAAGATTATCCCTCTTGTATTAAGGTGTGAAAACTATTTAAGAGGCTGTGGCGCCAATGAGTCGGTTATCCCGAGCAAACTTCATAAAGTGACTATTTTACTTATTCTACACTCAGAAAAGTCTAAAATTACATTTTTATTTTATTTTAAAAACAATATGTTTATTTCTGGAACCAAAAGTAGGTTATCTATAGAAATAGGAACTAAACTTGGGACTTCATCTATGTTTATGATATAATCAGTTTTTTGATTTTCCGAAATATCTTTGGAAACATTTTTAAGAAAAGAATCACTATTTGAATAATATTGATGAAACTCAAACCAATGCTTAGTTAAGATGGCGAGTGTAAACTGAAAAGTTCTTTGAGATTCAGGGCCGCCTCTAAGGTATTGGCCGCCCGTGTGCAACTTAATATTTGCCACCTCCCTTCCAACACTTTAGACATACATACCATTATTTAAAGAAATGTGCAGAAGATGCATAATATAACAATAATAATTTGTAAATAGATAAATACTTACTTGAACATTTAGACTAATCTCCATGATCCAACGTCCATATATTATCCTAATGTATATCCTAATATCCTAATATCCCATCCTAATATCCTAATTTAAACGTCCTTTATCCTAATTTAATAACCATGATGCAACGTCTAGAATATGTATATCCTAATATCCTAATTTATGGCGAATGGATTTAGTGTCCGCAGTCATATAAACCCAAACAAACAACAAACAATATCCTAATTTAAACGTCCATTTAATTAAAATAAACCTTGAATAGAAACATAAACACATAAAAAAACTAAAAACGCACTTTTCGGGCTTTCGTCTTGGAAAACTTTTTGACAATATCTTTAATGTCCAATGTCGCACATACTTCATGTTCTATAGATAACATTGCTAAAGCAGAAAGTCTATCTTGCTTCATTGAGGATCGCAAATACAGTAGTTTTTAATAATCTTAAGTTTTGAAAACGACCGCTCACTCGTAGCTACAGTAACAGGTAGAGTTAGGAATATACGTACATGCTCGAGGATATTTGTCTAAGATTTTCTTCTGCAATCCAATGTGTTTACCACGCATATTGGCTTCATTATCGTAACCCTGTCCACGCAAATTATTAATATTTATATTTAATTCATTCAGTTTATTTTCTATAAATTCAAATAGACCTTGTCCAGTTACGTCAGTTACAGGAGAAAAGTCCAAGAAGTATTCAAATATCTGAACTGGTGTTGAAGTTGAAACACATACTACAATTGTTATTTGTTCTACGTGCGTTATATCTGGAGTACAATCTAATATGATAGAAAAATATTTAGATTCTCGAATTTGTTTTATAATAACGTCCTGAACAGAGTTTGCCAATAAAACAATCAATTCATTTTGATGTTGCCATCCTAAATAATGTGGTATATTTGTACTCTTGGATTCCACACGACGAAGATGCTCTGATAATACAGCGTCAAACTTAGAAAACATTTCAACTAACTGCAAATAATTTCCATTATTTGGTTCAAATAACTTATTGGATGATCCTCTAAAAGCTAAACATTGTTTAGATAAAAATTTTACAATTAATAATAATCTTTCAACAACAGCGCCCCCATGTCTTTTCTCCATTTCATATAATTTTTGATGAGCAGAGTTAACTGTTAATCCTTTTTTTTAATGCTGTAGATAGTTCAAACAGTTTTTGAGAATATTTTATATGAGCTGCACCGGATTCATGTCTTTTTAAAATAATAGCTAAATGTTGCCAGTCACTTACCCCATTAATTCCACTAAGTAGTTGTCGGCTGCTTTCATCACAACAAAACAGTTTACAAGGTGCACACAAAACACTATTTAGTGATAATCAGTAAAGTAACCACGGGCGATAAATTTGGTCTTGATTAGGTAATGTACGATAATAATATGTTTCTGAAATTTTCCTATTATTTGTATCTCTGGGGAAGTTAATTTTTGTAATTTGCTGAGGAAAATTTTCAACAACAAATTGAACTTCACTTGGATTCATATTTACAGACCATTTTCCGGGATCATCTGAAACCAAGTATATGCTGGAGCTTCCTACACTGCAATCCAGATTAACTGGAACATTAATTGTTCTGTTTTGGTTGGTTGTTTCCGGTTCAGGTGTTTCAGCATTAGCACTCGCACTATCGCTATTATTGTCATCAAATCCCCCGTCTCTATCCGCAGTAATATTCAATTGTTTGGTACTTTTTTCTATGGTTTGGACTTTGCTTCAATTGAAGGTCATAAATTTATATCCGAGTCTTCTATATTTTCATGTATGTTTTTCATCAAAAATGATTCCAGTGCACCGCTAAGTTTTTTTTTCTCCTCTGTTTTTGCCTCTTTTATTTTTTTAAATTTAAAGCCTGAAAGTCGTTTTCTTTTTCTTTCGGACATTTTGAAATTATCACTTAAGAACGAAGCCGTGCGAATTTAACAAAATAAAACCAAAAACACTTCAAATAAGTTGTCCAAATAATGTTTCTCCAAATAATATGTAGCCGTAACGCGTATACGAATAAAATTGCTCTGATCTCGACGTTACTTCGAAATACAGTACCTACTGTGCCAAAAAAACGGGTACACTACTATATTTTACAAACAAAATTGTTTATCAAAAGCGTGTCTAAATTCATCGAATTCTCAACTAAGACTGAACATAAGACATAATAACCCATCTATAAACATAACCATAGGAATAATATTATAACAGAAACGTTACAACCACTTGCATAAATTCTTGTAAAGTATCTACGTGTGAAATCCCAAATAACTGAAGTCAGAAAGCCGCCAGCCGCTTTGAATTAAAAAGTATTCCCGAAACTGCTTTATGACTGTACCTGCAAAAGGGCGGCAGTTCATACAATAAATAATATTTTCTGACATTTTTTTAGATTAGGATGAAAAAAGAAGTATAGGTACATGATAAATGAAACGCATTTGAGATTATCACGTACTGAATAATTATTATTGTTTGGAATATTAGAGTTCACAGAATTATCTGAATCATTACTATTTAATTATTTGACTTCATTTTCGTTTTAAAAAAGTATTATCAGCAGTGGACTGCTTTTGGCCGCCCCTATTGTTGGCCGCCCGTGTGCGATGCACACTTGGCGCACATGGTAGCGGCGGTAATGGTTTATGTCATAATCATTTTTTTAATTTTCCGAAATATCTTTGGAAACATTTTTAAGAAAAGAATCACTATTTGAATAATATTGATGCTCAAACTTGATTGAAACTAAGATTGAAACTCAAACCAATGCTTATTTAAGATGGCATTTAATTGAGAGTGTAAACTGAAAAGTTCTTTGAGATTGTATGAACCACAATGGCCATCAGGTCACAGAATAAGTAAACTTCATTCACAATTATAAGAACTGACTTATGCAGAATTTAAAAGTATCCCGCTGATAAAGTCGAAGCCATGAAGGGATTTACCTCTTCAGGTAAATAGTAAAAAGGGCCGGCTAAACGAATTTTATATTTTATTTGGCATTTACATTACATAATATGTAACTTAAATGAATATCTAGATAATTAAGGGAAAAATACATAAACTGATGGAGTATTAGAATTAATTAATTAATTATTACATTTTTCTGTGTCGATTCTTTATTAAATATATCCAAATTATGAAAGTAACAAACAACTTTTGTTATGTTAAACAAATTGCAAGTGAAATAATAAAATAGTGAAGTGAAAATTAAAATGAATTAATGTAGGTATATACATATAGCTGAATATGATTATATTTTATATTCTATGTAAGGGAAGAAGTTTTTCAATTGTTAGTAAGGTATAAAGTATCAGCGGCGGCTCGTGGCCTAAAAAAGTAGTGAAGATGAGGAAAGCTTGCCGGAGCCAAAAGGAGTTTTGGTACCTACTTCGCGCCCAAATCTCATAAAAAATTCGTTAAAAAAATGTTTAGAGTTTATGGCCCTAATAACTTGAAAACAGTTTTTCTTGTTCAGTTCTGCTTGCCTGGGGTATTTTAGTTCTGAACTTCGACATTTCATTGAGGGTTTTTTGGCGATTAAAACACCACGCCTGGGGTTGATGAGTTTCGATTCAGCCGCCCACTCTAAGCCAGATGCTGATTGCAGCCGACCACTCTGGATCAGACGCAGATGTTTAAAATACTGGTTGGTCGACAATGTAAAAGAACATCCCTTTTATCTTCATTTTTCCAATGCCTAAATGGAGTCTCTAATATATTACACACCAAGTCATTAATTTAGCCACCATTTAATATAGTCTTCTGCAGGTCATCATGCAGGGTAGAGTCGATGGCAAAAAGGGAATAGGTAGAAAGAGGAAATCATGGCTGCGAAATATTTGAGACTGGACAAACATGACTGTAGACGATTTATTCCACGTTGCAAAAGATAGAGAAATTTTTAGAAATGTGGTCGCCAACCTCCGTTAATGGAGACGGCATAGGAAGAAGAAGAAGAAGTCATTAATTGGATTCATGTCTCTCTAAAATTATTTTTGTCCAAACGAAATCCACGAGAACACTTTATATCCGAAATCCGAAACAAACCACAGAGAAATGTATTAATAAAGTGCACTAAACAAATAAAATTAATGTTGTGACTAAACTAAACTAATAAATACTATACTATACACTATACTATATAAAAATATCTATATAATGGACTAAATTTCAAAATATTGTCGCTTAGAGAAATTTCCGAAAAATAGGAATACCAAATACACATCCAACAGTGGGTGAAGACGAATAATATATTTTTAACCGGAACTGCACGTACCAGTTTCCTCAGCTATCACTAAGGATAGGCTGACGTCACGTTGCCATGGCAACCGTGAACGCTGATGCAGATGGATTTTGCATTTCAATTTCATTTTCTTAATAAAAATTTCTACATTGCATAGAAATCAATAATCAATAATCAAATTTATAAAATTTTGAGTGGTATTCAGCGAAAATCAAAAATATTGATTTATGCTTTCTTTTAAATTTAGGTACAGAAAAAAATGTCATTTTAATTTGGTTGTAGGAATTAAAAATTATATTTATATTTAGATTCATGGTCTTTTAATCATGTGTCAGTAGGTGCATTAATTTTTAATTTCATTTCTAATTTACCTTATTCAATATACAAAATCAACAAATAAAAGAGTATTTTTTTATTTACTTTTTACTTTAAATGCATTATTTAATTATATGAAGGTCATCGATCTAAACTTGGACATATTTTTTAATACCTACAAACATTTTTAAATTACATTTTCTTGCATATCTAAATTTAAAATTAATTTCCACTTCAGTATTAATTAATAATTTTGATTTTCCCTATCTACCACTTAATATTTTATAAGATTATTAATTAATGATTTCTATGTGATGCATAAACTTTAATGAAGAATAATTTTTTTTTTCATGAAATTATTAATAAAGAAATTTCCCATTTTTTGCATGACATGAAACGGAAAACTTAAACATAACAAGTCAACATGAATAAATATGAACCTTTTAAAACGAGTAAATCGGTACTCACCGGAGGGACCGCAGACGTTCGGATACAATTAGCGTCTCTTTTTAAAGACAACGAAGTCGACTTTACTAAAGTAACAAGACAAAACAAGTATCAATATTACATCACATAGATATTATGTTAAATCTATATTAATTATCAAAATTTTAGATTGTATAAAAGCAACTATTATTAAAAAAAGAATGTCATTGTGGACAGCAAATAGAGAGAGTGATAAAATATAAATATCTGGGAGCTTACATCAACACAGAATTAGATCCAGACCAAAAGATCAGGGTACGAATAGAAATGGCGAGGGTAGCGTTCTTAAAATTTAAGCAATTGTTCTGTGACAAAAATCTGAATACTGCGCTGAGACTGAGGTTTGTTGAATGTTACGTCTGGTCGCAACTATTGTACGGGGTAGAAACATGGACATTAAAAATGCTAATAGTTAAGAAGCTTGAAGCCTTTGAACTTTGGATATACCGGAGAATGTTGAGAATTCCATGGACTGTCAGGGTCACCAGTGAGAAAATGCTGAGAAGGATGGGGCGAGACAAAAAATTGTTGAGAACAGTAAAAGTACTCGAGACTGCATACCTTGGACACATACTGAGAAATGATAAATATAGTCTTCTGCAGGTCATCATGCAGGATATAGTCGATGGCAAAAAGGGAATAGGTAGAAAGAGGAAGTCGTGGCTGCGAAATATTCGAGACTGGACAAACATGACTGTAGACGAATTATTCCACGTTGCAAAAGACAGAGAAGCTTTTAAAAATGTGGTAGCCAACCTCCGTTAATGGGGACGGCATAAAATTAAGCATTGTTAAAAAAAATGTTAGCAAACTTTCAGTAGACTATTGAATGATTTGAATTTTAAATAGGTATCCTATTTTTTATCGCAAGGAGTTTAAAACTAGCCCTGTGTCGGTACTTTTCTTAAAGATAATCTCCAATTTTAAAATCTTTGTTTGTGTAAATTACACCACCGTGTAAATTTTTAAAATAAAATGAAAAATAATACGTATGTACTTACGGTTTTGCCACAACATTAGCAATAAACTTTATCCATATCCATAGATAGCTCTTTGTAAGGTTTTATCCAAGTTGAAACATTGCTTATTTTCAGCATTTTCAAAGCACAATAATTATTCACAATTAGAAATACACGTTGTTTACGCCTCCAATTTTACAACAAAAGTGAAACCAAGTGAAACTGACCGTCAAAATAAAAATTTTTACCTAGAGACATAAACTGGCAAACACAAACCCTTAATTCCAGGACAAAACTATAAGCCGCTGTCTTTTATTAGTTACTATAACAAGAATTTGAATACCAAGTGATTATAAAACAAAATTAAATATTGGCATTTTCATGCTATCTGTAAGTTTGAATATAAAAATATATAGTTAACACTAAATTTTCAAATTATATCTACCTACTTTATGCTCACTTTTATAAAAATATGCAAAATTTGACATTTTTGCATTTTTTATGCATTATATGCAAAACATGCAATTTGCATATTTGCCTAATTCTAGTTATAAGTACATTGTGTGTTAGATATACAGGTGCTTTTGTGCTTAGCAGGAAGAGTATAAATGTGAAAAGTTTTCGCAAACAATCGGGATTTGAAGTATAAAAAAATAGTGTCTAATGTGTATGAGTATTTGAGAAAAACATTGTTTCAAGCGGAGGTAATAAGTCGTTATGAAAGTATCACAGGAGAATGGTCATCCACTATTTGCGGACAGGATTGTCCGTTAAAAACAACGGTCGTGTGAGGTTCAGGTCCAACAGACACATCTGCGAGGTCAAAAACCAATTGAATTTAATAAACATAATAATTCAGAATTAAGACGTATTGTTTATTATTTTTATTTTAATAGAAAAATTCCTACTATAGACAAAATCTTTTTGAATGAAGTAATTCCCTTAATGAGTCGTGAAACTTTGCGTACCTAAGCAGTTACACAAACTGGAGTTTACTTATGCAAAATACAACAAGAACTTAGCAATGATAGAGAAGCCTGAAATCATTATACAGTGATGAGTGTCTTACCACCCGGCTTTTTAACGTAAGAGATAGAAAACACAGTTACCTTGTGAAATAAAAAAAATCAAACTCGTAGAGGTGAGAAATAATCGGAAAAACCTATAATTTATATTACATCGATAGTCTCACACCTCTAGACGTTAGATTCGAGCTAAATCACCTCGGTCATAATTATTATGAGTAACGTCGAATGTGTGACATATTTCCATTTTTTAATTTCGCATAAAGTAAAAACTGATTGACTACAATAAAGCAAAAATGTGAATAAAATAATTTAATTAATAGTGATTATTTAATCTAAAGTTTTAAATCATTAACCAAGAATAATTTCTACTATGATTTGAGGAGTTTTATACACTCTTTGTCACGGAATAATTATAAATCCTTCGTGGATTAGTGGTAAGAATTCGACATTGCGATACAGACATCGCAGACGATTAGAGTTCAAAACCCACATGTGTGTTTTTTTTAATAATTTGAAATTATGCAAAGATCGTTTTGCTTTGAATCACTAAACAAAACTAAACAAAAACTAAAGTTAAAACAAAAAGTCTTAATGACAAAACAGTATCGCCGTACTTTCGAAAATAAAGTAAAAACTTTTAAAGAATGTTTAAATAAGTAAAAATTCTACAAAAATAAAAAAATATCCGTGGCCACTAATCAATCGATTAGGAAAAGTCGCACTGAGATATTCACTGACGATGCGAGAATTATGTGCAGAACAACCATCGTGTTGAAACCATATGGAATCGAAAGGTATTGGTAAATTACAAAGGACTGGGACAATTTCATTTTGCAGAAGTTCCAAGTATTTCCGCCCAGTCAACATACCGTCTATAAAAAATGGACCAATGACATGATTGAGTATTATGCCTTCCCAAACATTCATCGAAGACGCTGGGTACGAGCGACATAAATCTGACAAGGATTTCCTCGAGATCAATACCTAGCATTGATTGAATTGTGACGGCCATGCAATGAAAACGTACATTCATCGGTGAACAAAACGTTCTCTAAAAAATGTTTATCTTGATGTGACATTTCCATTGCAGTTTGACAAAATTCTAAACGTCTATATTGATCCCCAGGAAATTGTTCGTTGGATTTATGAAGTTTATAGGGACGGTATCGATGTCTTTACAAAATTTCACCTACTATAAATCTTGGAATTCCACATTGTTCTCCGAGACGAGGTGTTGATTGGATAGGATTTTGCTCAATACTTGCACAAATCAAAGTGTCCCTTAGTTCCAAATCTGGATTTACCTCCCTTCGTCTGTGAACTCCTCTTGGATCGAACACGGATCCATAAGTAAAAAAATTACGTATAATAGACTGAATTGTTGATCGTGCTGGAGCCGGCTATTTGGAAACATATTTACAAATTGTTGTCTAATCATGTTGTCTGATAATCCATTCACATGCCAGACAACAATTTGCACTTTTTCCTCGACCGTTAAAATCCTTTTCACGAATTGTTTTTTCAATAAAAAGTTTCTGTTTACCGTAAAAAACACTTCTCGATGTGTTATTATTTGATAACTTGAAGGCTTCATGATTTGGTTAGCTATAAAGCAGGTAGCTGTTCGCGCGCATCCATTCCAATGTCGTCAATTGTTTTGAAAATCATTACCTGTACAGAGGAATTGATATTAACACTGAGAATTTAGTGATGGATTTGACATTAAACAGTCTTCAATGGATTATTTTCCATTCACAACTGAAGACTAAAACTGGAATTGAATTTGAAATATTTCGTATTTCTATTTTATAACATTGGAATAAGAATAAATTGTAAATAATGAGTTTTTCGAAAACTTGTTGCCTAATATGTATCATATTTTCTATTATTTTTGATTGGGTAAAACAAAAATTTTACCCTTGGTGTGAATTGAACCCCAGTCTTCTTATTAAAAGACAACGTCTCTAACTATTACGCCAACTCGACATACAAAAATTGTTTTCGGACTGAACATACCTATTTAGTTTAGTCAAATATTTCAGATGAGTTATTTTTATTATTAAATAAACTTAAAGATTTATAATTTAAAATCGCTACTAATTAATGTTTTTTACTATAATATATCTTAATATATTTAATCATTTATTCTAACATCAGAAATTATTAAAATAAAATATTTTCGAGGTCATCTGAATAATTATGACTGAAGTCAAATAGACACGTCTAATAACTAGCCTTATCTCGTACTATCTCACAACTTAATCTGTCTTCTATCCTTTCCGCTATTTTGCCGGGTGGTAAGACACTCATCACTGTATAGCGTCGCAACTATCTTAACGCTTGTAAAATGAAAGTATTTGTTTCGTTGCATTCTTGCAGCATTCTTTGATTCAGCGGTTGATTTATCTGTTGTGTTTTTATTTTGCTGTGTAAACACATTTCGACTATAATGTCAAGACATTTTGACACTCAAGAGAATTAAATTTTCCTCATAAATAAACTTATTAACTCAAAAACTTTCTTCGTTTCTGATGATTTTAGGCCAGAAAATACGAACAATTCATCGTAAACATTTATTAATAAAGACCTCCAGTTTATCTGTAAGGGTTTTTGTCACTTTCCAGGTTTCACATCCGTAGAGTAGAACAGACATGACATTTGACTGGAATATGCGGATCTTTGTCCTTGTAGTATACTCGCCAGATCTCCAAACAGGGTTGAGCATGCTGAATGCTTGTTGAGCTTTTCGTATCCTCATACGAATATCGTCCTCTGTATCTTCGCTTTCTGTTATGACAAAATAAACGTTAAATCTTGATAACTGCCTTTCGTTTTATTTACTTCTGAATAAGTAGGATCCATTGCGGGGATAATTGTATTTATAATAATATGGTTCATATAATGCATGACTCGATGCTTAACTTCTATTTTTGACATATTTTTAGAAGTCAATATATACATACAGATCAAACAAGCATCTGCGGTTGCTAGTACTCTTTTTATTGACAGACTAAATAATTAAATATCCTTTTGAAACACAAAGAATTTACTAATTTGACTATTTTACATCTTTAAGTATATATTCGAGTCCCTTCCATCAGTGACCAGGTTATCCGCGATCCTATAGAAGCCATTTTTTTATAAACTATATCTAATGTATTATTTTTATTATTTTAAGCAGAAATATAATATTTTTTTGTTACAATGTAAACTGACCAGCAAGGAAACATATTTTACTACGCGCCGCCAACGGTCGAATTAAAACATTTCCAAGAATTCATGATTGACACTTGATTCCATTTACATTTGATCAGTTACGACGGGTGACTTTGAATGACATTTTTGTTTGCTAGACAATACCTTATTTTGTAGAAATAATAATAAACAAAAGCCATATAATTGGTTTTGCTTTTATTATTTATATTATACTCTATATAAAACAATATACTTAGTGGAAGATAACAGTCCGATTGACGAACATGTTTTTATGTGTCTATAATAATTAATTGCCCACATGATTATTATTATTATTTACCATTAAGTAAAAAAATTAAGTTAGTCTCTATAAGAAATATTTTTTAGTACAATGTTTGTATAATGTCGGCTAAAGTCTCTATAAAAAATTATACAACTTTGGTCACATTTTATTTAAACGTAGGTGTAATTCTAGGATGTTTTCCTACAGTTTCAAATAACCGAAAGATCAAGTTATTTCACAAAATTATTTTTACTGCATTATGTGTACTATGTTACATTTCTCTCATTGCTTACCAAGATGCCTACCCATGGACCAGTAAACTGCAAGTTTTTTCAGTAATTGCATTTTTATTATACGAATTTAATTGTTGGCTATCTGTGTTTACATGCAGAAAGTACTGGATGACTTATATAAGAAGTTTAAGAGCTATAGATAGTAATATTCATTGCAAATTCAATATAAGTTTGCTACATGTTCTCTGTTATATTTTTTCAAATCTTTTTTCAACTTTTAATGCTACATTTTTTCTAATTATCGCACCTGGTGTAACTAATTTACAGAAGTTGGGGTGTTTATTTTGGAACTATATATTCATCAAAGCGATTTTTATTGTCATCTACATTATACAAATGACAGATGTTTTTTTAACATTAATTAATTTCATTTCAAACTACACAAGACAAACGTTTTTAGATGCAAGAAATTCTAATATAATGTTTAATAAAAATCTCAACAATATTAAATTTTTGTATAAACATCTTTTTATAACAACGAAAATGTTTAACACCAGCATCGGATCATTTATTTTCTCATATTTGATCATAAATCTGACAGATAATCTTTTTGGTGCTGATTATGTATTACACACTCATCCTGTTTTTTATGAAGATATTTACGCGGAAGTTGCGTATTATTTTAAAATATTTATGGTGGTGGAATCTGTAAGTATTATTTTTTCTGGATCTTTTCCGATAGTCAGAGGCTATTAGAGATAATATAAAAAATGCGACAAAAAATTGACTGCTTTATTTTAAACCTTATTACTAAATATTTTAAGCACTTTAACTAACATTTTTATGATCAATATTGGTATTAAGCTATATTCTCCAATATGCTGGAGTGTACGCATCTGGATATTTAAAGCAGTACCAATCAAGCAAGCAATTTTATTAAACCCAGCCTGTGAGACATGTTCACCCCTAAGAATTACGTTCGGGTGTAACAATTCATTGGAGCGAGGTGTATTAACTCGAGTAAAAACAGGAGTCACTCCACCGCACTCCAATGCTCCAGACCCTCCCTTCCCTTTTATAGCACTATGATGCGCGATAGGAGCACAACTATCAGCCAAATGCTCTTCATGTGGGAGTCCTGGCTAATAGAACTTCAACATGGTTTCCTAACAGAAATCAAACTGATCCTGTTATCTTAATGTGGCTTATCGTTGAACTAAAAATTGCTTACTTGGGCCTCAAGTCTCCGCTCTGAGCTAGGCTCAGTTAGGAGACTTGGTGCACAAGGGGTTAAGCCCTATGTGCCCGGGTTTTGGGGTTCTTGTAAATTTTTTTGTTTGCTTGCGCCGGTTTTTGTTAGTATTTTTTAATTTTTTTGGTGGCCGATGCCGTTTTTTATGTATTTTTTGTTTTTTTTTGTAGGTTGCCTGAAACAGAAAAAATCTTAGTTGGTACAATGTTTATATCATAATACTAAAAAAAATATGACAATATAAATGTTGTCCAGTTAAAGCAACAGGGCCCACGCTATTTGTTGTCGCTGTCCACAAGTTTTTTTCGAGCTACGAACTGTCGTCTTAGTGTGCTGTTATGTTTTTTTGTATGTTTTCTCTCTGGTGTTTTGTTATTTTCTCTCTAGTATATGTTTGGTGTTATTTGATTATTTGTTGTTTCGGTCTTTTGTGCTTCCATCTATGGAAAGTGTCTTTTCAATACTTCATTATCTCTCGCATTATTTGACTTGGATGGTTCTCTATATCTGCGAGCTTTGTTCTTGCTTTGTCTTTCATAATCTCAGTCACTCTGATTTGCTGCAATTCTCTGAAGAAGAATCTTTCTGCGACGTATCTCGGTACGTTGGCTGCTTCTCTTAGGCCGCTGTTGTGTACCGCTTGTATTTTCTCTTTGTATGTGTTGCATATGTGTCCCCATACGAGAGATGCATATGTTAGTATAGGAAGAATTATACTATGTATTAGTCTTAGCTTCGTTTTCATTTTTAGCTTGCTTTTCCTTCCTGCTGGACTTCTTATTGACGCTTTGGCCATGTTGGCTTTTTGTACTGTGGCGTCTACGTGTTTACTGAACGTTAAGCGTTTGTCCATAATTACTCCGAGGTACTTCGCTTCGCTTTTCTACTCGATGGGGTTGTTTTTTACAGTCACTTGTTCTTCTGGTTGCTGGTGCCTCTTTTTGAAAAGTACAGCCTGCGTCTTTTCGGAGTTTAAAGCTATTTTCCATTTTAAAGACCATTCTTCTATGTCGTCTAACGCTGTTTATAGATTATTTACCGCTATATCTATGTTTCTGTGTTTGGCTGCTATCGCTGTGTCGTCGGCATATATACTTAGTAATGTACCTGGTGTTCTAGGTATGTCTGCTGTGTATATTGTGCACAGTAGAGGCGATAGTTCCGCTTCCTGTGGTACTCCAGCCTCCGGGTTTCCGAGTTCGGACAGGACTTATTCTCAATCTGGAACTACGATTGCTCAAGTATGAAGAGATTAGTCTTGCCATTGCTCCACTGTAACCGTAACCTCTTATTTTATAAATCAGTCCTTTATGCCAGACTCTGTCGAATGTTTTGCTTACGTCTAGGACGGCAGCTCCTGTATATTGTTTGTTGTTGAATCCAGCTGCTATGTACTCTGCTAATCTGAGTACTTGTAGCCCACCGGAGTGCTCTGATCTGAAGCCGATCGTGCTTCGGGTATGATATCTAGTCTATCTGTTTCAGCTTGGAGTCTTCTGAGTATTACTCTCTCTACAATCTTGCTGATTGCAGGTAGTAAGCTTTATTGGCCTATAATTTTGCGTTAATGTGCTGTCTTTTCCTGGCTTTGGTAGCATTATGACATGAGCCTCTTTCCATCTGTTTGGGAATTTCTTAAGACTTAGCATCGCGTTTATGATATTTGTTAAATACACTATGGCTCTCGCTGGTAGGTACTTTAGAGCCCTGTTTGTTATTTGGTCTCGACCAGGTCCTTTTTTCGGCGAGCTATTTTTAATTAGCTCGTTTATCTCCTCCGGTGATGTAGGAGAGATGATTTCGTTGAGACTTTCAGGTCTTTCTCTTTGTAGTGCTGTTTTGACCTCTCTGTTTAATCTATTTGCTTTATTTGTATCTGCCCGGTTTCTTGTCCTTCTTGCTGTTACACGTATTGCCGGCAAACGCTGTAATACAATTATTATTACTTTGTTTGACTGAAATTATGCGCCATTTGACAGTCTGCCGCCTACGCTTTAGGTAAACGCTGTTACAGTTCGAATGATTGAAAGTTACTGCATCTGACGGTTGTATGTTCAGTCGTTTATTTAATAAATTGTAGAATTATTAGTCCAGTCAATCTGGAGACAAAAAAAAAACCAAAATGGAAAAGAATGTTAGCAGGATAATGAAAATTATTCGCAGGTAGTTTGATGAATATAGTTTAGTAAAATTAAATAAAAAGAAAAAAAAATAAGAAAAACGAATCAAAATATTGTTTGTTTTTTAATAAAATAATGAATGAATTCTGTAGAATGGGACTGCAGCGTCAGCTTCTCGTACAGAAATATATTTATGCGGCACTTGTGCTTAAAAACTGACTATCTGCTGTAACAATATCCGTATGATTAAACCAACCTTTAATTTTACCGACTGCAGTTCCTAGCTGAAAAACTCCATTTTTGTAGTCAACAATCGCACATAGTAAATTTGTCGCTTGGGCCACGATCAATTTTTGCAACTGACAATAGTACACAGTCTCCAATTTTTAAAGGTAGCAATTTTTTAGCAGTATTTGTCAGCATTTTTTCAGCAGCTCTTTTCTGTCCCAAATGGCATTTGTTTCTGTCTCTCGCAATATATCTCTTGAATAGAACACAATACGCACGATCCATTCCTGCCATTTCCACAGTTAACACACATTACGACTTCTTGCGTTTCGTTGATGTTTTCATATATATCAGGCAAAGGTTCAGTAGAAGCTACAGAATTGGCGGATTCATCAATTACTTCTATTATTATATTTGATTCCTGCAATAAGTTACTTATGTCGATTGCCTCTTCCGGTCTTTGAATATCGCCTTGCTTTTCCGGATCAAGAAATATTTCTAACTGTTGTTGCTCTTGTTCTTCTGGTGTAGTATCATTCAAATCGGTAGTATGATAATCAGGTTTTTCTTTACATTCTCTTTCTGGAAACTTTTGACAGTATTGACTGCGACCAATAACTCTATGAAGAGAACAGTTTTTTTGAAACTGAACAAAATAGCCGATGGACCAGTTGGTGGATTTATTATCAAGCATCCACGAATGCATCATATTTTCCACATCTTGATTACAACGTTCTATGCTCCCCTGTGACTGTAGGTGTCATGGTCACCAATGGATAATTTTCAGTTCTGGCCATAGTTTTACTAACTCGGTAATTACACTGTTTACGAACTCGCGGCCATTGTCATTTTGGAAGATAGCAGGTGCACCAAATTCAAGAAATTTTTTTTTATTATTTCCGGAACCACTTCAATACATTGCTTCAATTTCAATTGGCGTAGACAGCTGCACTTTGTTAGGTGATCTTGATAATTTAATAACCATCTGTAGTCTCCATCCTGACATGATTGGTAATCAACCAAATCTATTTGAGCCCGAGAGCAAAATTCTCTTGAAGTTATAGGCTTGGTTATAAGATTGGCATGTTTCTTAGCCTTTTTCAGGTGACAAACTTCGCGATAAACGCTTGTAATCAACGCTGATCAGTTAGACTACAAACACAACTATTTGGGTATGCAGCGGAAGAAATACTCTTTTTAGTCTACCAAGCTTTCGCAAATCCTGATTGCATCATCAAGGTGCTATAATAAACAAAATTGTGGGTGTTTATAAAATGGTGTTTATAAAATGAAATGGACAACTCATCTGACTCCTACAAATGATGGCGAAAACTATCCAAAACATTTTGTTCTAAAACGTTCTTTTATAAAACACATATTTAAAAATACTTAAAAACACATGTACATAAACATTTAAATAAAATTATATTACAAAACAATTACAGAACATGTAGTCATAATATAAAATTTAGGTTATAAAGTTCTTATCAGAAACAAAAGAATTGGTTGTGACTTAATTACTACCAACTTAAAACGACAGAACGTTAGATCTTAAATGATAACAATGTAAAGGTAATAGTATACCGAATAGACGTTGAATTTTCTGAAAAATAGGAGGCAAAAAGACTTATTTTGAAGTAGAAGAGATATTATATATCTCATATATATATGAAGCTTATATTGTCGACAATGAATTGCCTTTGTGGTAGGTTTGTGGTTATCTAAAGTTAACAATAATGAGTATAAGTTGCTTAAATTGTTGGTATCTGTCTTTTTATTAATGGTTTCTTTTTCTTTAAAAATAAAAGCCATCTCGAGAAACAATCTTTTTAAATAATTGCTCTCCGTGGATAGGATTTTCACATTTGGAAAATCGAAAGAGTTGTGTTGTCTTAGCATGTGTGGGTAGGGAACATCTGTCAGGGTGTAACCTAATGTCACTCTTGTGAAGATTCAAACGGCTGGAGATTTTTGGGAGGTCTGACCTATATAAGAACCTTCACAGCCTAAACAGCTAAGTTTGAATACAAAATCACTTTTATCTGAGTTAGGTACTTTGTCTTTCAGTCAGTTTTTGTCATTCAAATTGGTAAAAATCCGGGTGATGACTTTCTTACAAAAACAAATTTACTTTCTTCCTTCCAATTCGATTTTCATTGAAAAGTAAATTTAATAAGCCTTTGACTGTGTCAATCACAAATACACTGGAAAGATATGGATTTAGAGGCACTGCTCTAAAATGGTTCAGTTTTTACTTGGAAGACAGATGCCAGTGTATATCAATCAATGAGCGCTACTCTAGTAATATCTTTATTAGTTGTGGCGGTTCTCAAGGCTTTGTCTTGGGCACTATCTTTTTTTTTATATATTTTAATAACATAATTAACCTCGACAATAATGGCCGACTAACTATATTCGCCGATGACACCACAATTTGATAACAAAAAAAAGACTCATAAGGCACTGAAAAAGAGTATTAGTATTGATCTGCTAAAAATCATAGAGTGGTGCAAAGCTAATCATTTGACATTCAATTTTTCAAAAACCAAATTAATTTCTTTTGAGAATGATCTAAACAACATTACTCTGGGCAATTAGGGATTTGTCCTGACACCGTGAATAAATTTTTAGTTCTCTATATTGCTATTTAATTTAAATTTGAGCAACACACTGTATTAAAAAGATATCATCGGGTTGCTTTGCTGTCAAATCAGCTGCACACCATATATTTCAAGATTGCAAAAAGTGTTTATGCGGCCTTGAATAAATCTAATTTGAGACACGGTTTTGCCTTTTGGGGTAGATGTTCTCTTCATCACTTCAGCAGACTTTTTATGCTACAAAAGAGAGTACTCAGATATTTATGCAAGGTCAAGTTTGGTACATTCAGCAGGCCTTTATTCCGGAAACATGGTATCTTGACACTTTCTGGTATACATATCCTTAAAATGGCCTGCTTAATTAAAAAAAACTAAAGAGGATATTCGCACAGATTGCTTTTATAACACTCGTCTAACTTATTCCGCTTTCAATTCTCTCTTCTACGTTAATTAAAAAATCGTTTATTTGCACTGGAAAGAAAGCGTTTAATCACCTACCACTAGATATAAGATCCACAAGCAATATCTTTGAATTTTACTATAGTAATTGAGGAATTTTTTCAGAACAGTTGCGCTAATTGATAGCTTTGTTATTATGGAAATATTATAATTAGTATTTTAATATATTTTGTACTTTGGTCGTATTATGTCATGTTGTGTTTTATAAATGTAACTCATTTTAGATCCAATAAATTTCTCTCTCTCTCTCTCTCTCTAGAGGTATCCCTCTCTCTCTCTCTGAATTATGTTTCGGGATCTTAAAATGCTTGCCCACCAAGGGAGTGATTAAAAAATAATAATTAATATAACAGTAATATTAAGTTGAAGGTTACAATTTATTTAATGATGAATGTTTTCATTTGTACTCCGTTAATGAATTACTTAAATACATTTTTATATTTCCAATATTAAGCTAGTGTATAGTTACGTGAAGTAATATTTCTGAGTAAATCGCTTTCAAAATGTCCTGCAAAATATTTGTTAAAAACTATACAACTTTGGTGAAATTTTATTTAAGCGTAGGTACAATTCTAGGAATTTTTCCTACCAATTCAAGTAACCGAAGAATCCAAATTCTTCAAAAAAGTTTTTCTTGCATATACTTTGTACTATGTTACATTTCCTTCGTTGTTTATATCATCAACGCTTCATATATTAGTTACTTCAAAATTATGTCAATAAGTTTGTATGCCATGTTTGAATTTAATAGCTGGCTGTCCATTTTTTCATACAGAAAGTACTGGATAATTTATAAAAGAAGTTTAAGAGTTATAGATAGTAAGATTTCCGTCCAAGTAATTTTAAATTCGCTGCACTGTACCTTTTACATATTTTTCATGCTGTTCGCATTATTTAGTGCCGTGTTTTACCAAATCACCTCACCCGCTGAAACTGCTTTTGAGAATGTGGGACTTTTCCTTTGGGATTACAGTTTTATTAAAGTAACTTTTAGTGTCACGTGTACTCTACAAATGACAAATGTGTTTTTACAACTAGTTCGTGGTATTTCAGATTCTACTAGACAAGTATTTTTAAACACAAAAAACTCGGAAATTATGCTTAATAAACATCTTAACAATATTAAATTGTTATATAAAAATATTTTTATAACAGTGAATATGTTTAATACGATGTTTGGACGTTTTATTTGTTTATTCTTGGTCATGAATTTAGTGGATGCTCTCTTTTGTGCAGATTATGTACTACATAGTCGTTTTGTTTTTGGAGGACTTTTTATTACTTTAATTAGTTATTATTTTATAATATTCATAATGATGGAATCTGTAAGTATTATTCGTTCTATTATCTCATGACCTAATTATTTTCAGAGTTAAAGCTCTAACAGGTTGATTGTAATTTTTGTTTTTTAACCTTATTGAAAAAAAAAATCGGTTGCCTGTAAAGTCGGTTTTACGGGCGAAGATTTTACGTGACAACGTCTTTTTCTCGGTAGAATATTTATTGATATGAATATTATTAAATTGCACAATAGGAACAAGGAATTGAATGAAAATAAGAATTGCACAAATTTTAACTATAGAAATATATTTTGTTTACTAAAACATTGTACATGTAAACTTAAATTTAACTAATTTCTATTTGAGTGATTTTGTTGGGGATAGGACGATGATAGGAGAAATATGAAATGAAAGGAAGTGTTTCTGCTGTAATGTGTCTTGAACGCCAAGAACGCTAGAGAAAGACAGAGACACAAGCACGGAAGCACGCACCGATTCAACGCGCCTAATTCTCTAGTGCTGCGCGCGCAGCGGACCGATCATGTTTGAGTGGGAGAGAGACGCAAGGCATTCGCCGGTCCGGCGGGCCTCTCTCTCGTTCGGTGACTCACTGTAACAGACGTGAGCGGGCGTTACACTTTTTCATGAATGACTCCGAGCCACAACCTAATTTAAGACGTTGTCACGTCAAAACACATGTACATAAACATTTAAATAAAATTATGTTACAAAACAATTACAGAACATGTAGTCATAATAGAAAATTTAGGTTATAAAGTTCTTATCAGAAACAAAAGAATTGGTTGTGACTTAATTACTACCAACTTAAAACGACAGAACGTTAGATCTTAAATGATAACAATGTAAAGGTAATAGTATACCGAATAGACGTTGAATTTTCTGAAAAATAAGAGGCAAAAAGACTTATTTTGAAGTAGAAGAGATATTATATATCACATATATATGAAGTTTATATTGTCGACAATGAATTGCCTTTATTGGTAGGTTTGTGGTAATCTAAAGTTAACAATAATGAGTATACGTTGCTTAAATTGTTGGTATCTGTCTTTTTATTAATGGTTTCTTTTTCTTGAAAAATAAAAGCCATCTCGAGAAACAATCTTTTTAAATAATTGCTCTCCGTGGATAGGATTTTCACATTTGGAAAATCGAAAGAGTTGTGTTGTCTTAGCATGTGTGGGTAGGGAACATCTGTCAGGGTGTAACCTAATGTCACTCTTGTGAAGATTCAAACGGCTGGAGATTTTTGGGAGGTCTGACCTATATAAGAACCTTCACAGCCTAAACAACTAAGTTTGAATACAAAATCACTTTTATCTGAGTTAGGTACTTTGTCTTTCAGTCAGTTTTTGTCATTCAAATTGGAAAAAATCCGGGTGATGACTTTCTTACAAAAACAAATTTACTTTCTTCCTTCCAATTCGATTTTCATTGAAAAGTAAATTTAATAAGCCTTTGACTGTGTCAATCACAAATACACTGGAAAGATATGGATTTAGAGGCACTGCTCTAAAATGGTTCAGTTTTTACTTGGAAGACAGATGCCAGTGTATATCAATCAATGAGCGCTACTCTAGTAATATCTTTATTAGTTGTGGCTTTGTCTTGGGCACTATCTTTTTTTTGATATATTTTTTTTATAACATAATTAACCTCGACAATAATGGCCGACTAACTATATTCGCCGATGACACCACAATTTTATAACAAAAAAAGGACTCTAAGGTACTGAAAAAGAGTATTAGTATTGATCTGCTAAAAATCATAGAGTGGTGCAAAGCTAATCATTTGACATTAAATCTTTCAAAAACCAAATTAATTTCTTTTGAGAATGATCTAAACAACATTACTCTGGGCAATTAGGGTTTTGTCCTGACACCGTAAATAAATTTTTAGGTCTCTATATTGATATTTAATTTAAATTTGAGCAACACACTGTATTAAAAAGATATCATCGGGTTGCTTTGCTGTCAAATCAGCTGCACACCATATATTTCAAGATTGCAAATAGTGTTTATGTGGCCTTGATTAAATCTAATTTGAGACACGGTTTTGCCTTTTGGGGTAGCTGTTCTCTTCATCACTTCAGCAGACTTTTTATGCTACAAAAGAGAGTACTCAGATATTTATGCAAGGTCAAGTTTGGTACATTCAGCAGGCCTTTATTCCGGAAACATGGTATCTTGACACTTTCTGGTATACATATCCTTAAAATGGCCTGCTTAATTAAAAAAAACTAAAGAGGATATTCGCACAGATTGCTTTTATAACACTCGTCTAACTTATTTCGCTTCCAATTCTCTCTTCTACGTTAATTAAAAAATCATTTATTTACACTGGAAAGAAAGCGTTTAATCACCTACCACTAGATATAAGATCCTCAAGCAGTATCTTTAAATTTTACTATAGTAATTGAGGAATTTTTTCAGAAGAGTTGCGCTAATTGATAGCTTTGTTATTATGGAAATATTATAATTAGTATTTTAATATATTTTGTACTTTGGTCGTATTATATCATGTTATGTTTTATAAATGTAACTCATTTTAGATCCAATAAATTTCTCTCTCTCTCTCTCTCTAGAGGTATCCCTCTCTCTCTCTCTCTCTGAATTATGTCTCGGGATCTTAAAATGCTTGTACACCAACGGGGTGAATAAAAAATCAAAATAAAAATTTCCGAGTTTTGTAACAACAGAATAGTTCATTTTGTTACTTAGTTCATTTTCATAATAATAATTAATATAACAGTACTATGAAGTTGAAGGTTACAATTTATTTAATGACAAATGTTTTCATTTGTACTCTGTTAATGAATTACTTAAATACATTTTTATATTTCCAATATTAAGCCAGTGTATAGTTACGTGAAGTAATATTTCTGAGTAAATCGCTTTCAAAATGTCCTGCAAAATATTTGTTAAAAACTATACAACTTTGGTGAAGTTTTATTTAAGCGTAGGTACAATTCTAGGAATTTTTCCTACTAATTCAAGTAACCAAAGGATCCAAATTCTTCAAAAAAGTTTTTCTTGCATATACTTTGTACTATGTTACATTTCCTTCGTTGTTTATATCATCAACGCTTCATATATTAGTTATTTCAAAATTATGTCAATAATTACGTATGCCATGTTTGAATTTAATAGCTGGCTGTCCATTTTTTCATACAGAAACTACTGGATAATTTATAAAAGAAGTTTAAGAGTTATAGATAGTAAGATTTCCGTCCAAGTAATTTTAAATTCGCTGCACTGTACCTTTTACATATTTTTCATGCTGTTCGCATTATTTAGTGCCGTGTTTTACCAAATCACCTCAACCGCTGAAACTGTTTTTGAGAAAGTGGGACTTTTCCTTTGGGATTACAGTTTTATTAAAGTAACTTTTAGTGTCACGTGTACTCTACAAATGACAAATGTGTTTTTACAACTAGTTCGTGGTATCTCAGATTCTACTAGACAAGTATTTTTAAACACAAAAAACTCACAGAATATGCTTAATAAACATCTTAACAATATTAAATTGTTATATAAAAATATTTTTATAACAGTGAATATGTTTAATACGATGTTTGGACGTTTTATTTGTTTATTCTTGGTCATGAATTTAGTGGATGCTCTCTATTGTGCAGATTATGTACTACATAGTCGTTTTGTTTTTGGAGGACTTTTTATTACTTTAATTAGTTATTATTTTATAATATTCATAATGATGGAATCTGTAAGTATTATTCATTGATCTTTATACAGTGTATTCATGAAGTGTGGAAACGTTCTATTATCTCATGACTTAATTATTTTGAGAGTTAGTTAATTATATTCTTATCTATCAAAAATAATGAGTAAATAATACGTACTCTTGACTATTATTTTCACAAAAGGATTTAATAGGCAAAGAGGAGTCTGAATATTAATAAAAATTATTAGCTTACCACATTTATGTACTTCTGCTTGTTTATTCTGATGTCCCTGGAAATTCTGGATGTCCTGATGGAGCCCAAAATCACTGACAGTTCGAAAAGTTTATGAAAAACGGAAACCGGTTCTTTTTTCGTCAAAGAGTTAAAACTCACGAATATCCGCAATGGAATTCTACGAAAAATCCACTAAGACTGCGCCACTGATAGTTTCTGCCCTTCAGGGACGATTTTTAAAAAATATAATTATTTAATTTACAAATGCGAGAGAACTTTATTGCGTTCTTAAAAGTTACCATATTAAAATCAGGCTTAATAATAAAATTAATTAAAATGAAATACATTACACATTGGAAAATAAAACAATAATTCGCAAGTTGCATTTTTATATTCAGGTCGATCATAGTTCAGGTGCTGACGCATCGGATTTAGGGTATTGGCTTATGGGGTCAACGACTATAACTCGTGTAACATTGTAAAATTAAAAAAAAATATTATTTTTTTGACATAAAAGTATTAAAAACGTATACATTTTGCAGGTAAGTAGTTGCGCATCGCAAGTTACTAATGTGACTAAATACAAAATATTAAAAATTTAACAAATTTAGTAATTAAATAAAACAGATTAAATTATTGACTTGAACACATAATGTTACCTAGGAGGCACGCCGCACGACGCTCTTGAATGCAAGCACCAAAAAAATTAGATTAGCAAGTAAGGTAAATTAAGGACATGACTGAACGAATGACTGGGTATTATTAGACGACGGATGAAAGAATTCGATGCTTGCTCGCTCTCGACTGCACTTAGTGCAGAAAAGGGAAAGCAAGTATCGGCACACACAACCATCATTAGATCGCCGAACAATTGCTTTGGCAGGTAGTGATAAAGCCAAATGGGCTAACCTACCACTTAAATGTAAATACAGGGAAATCTCCCATTGCCTGACGGGGGATACTGCGAAATAGTCGAGACCTGGCTCCAAAGACCAGGGGGCGGAGGAAAGCCGGGGCTGGTTGTACCGCAGGAGAACCTCCCTCGGTGGGTTTGGGAAGGTGTGTGGGAAGTAGGAATAAGTCTTTGTTTTATATAGATATATATTTTTATAGATATACATATTTATAAAATATATAAAAATAAAAATATAATACAAAAATTTTGAACACTCAGTATTAACATTTGCAAATTTTTGATGCTTAAATAAAAATAGAGTTTAGTACACGCTAAAAAAGAATTTTTGTTTTTTCAGCATAAATATTAACCACAATATTAATTTTTGAAGTTGCATGTGTAATATGAAAATTTTTTCGAAAACTTTAAATATCTCAAAAACGGCCATTTTTTCGAGAATGGTATCTCAATAAAAATCGATCCAGAATTTTACGTAGATTCTAAAAAAAATAACAAAAAGCACAGTTTCTATTTAAAATAAGAAACTTAATGGCGACTTCCGGTACAACTGGAAGTGCCAGAAGAATGCAAATATTTAAAAAATGAAGAATGATTTGCATAACTCATTATTCCAAGTTTGCAGAAACCAGTGACGACCAGAACTTTGAAAACTTTTAACCAACATGTTGCGTGAATGACCCTGTATATTTCATACTCAATGTTTACCAATTTACATTATGATATTCAATTATTATAAAACATAATACAAAGTCAATTTATTAAAAAAACCCTAATGTCGTATTATCAGATTAAGAAAACCGTACATTTTTAATTTGAGAACCGCTGACTACCTGAGGCAAATCTGAACAGACAGTTTTATTACTTATGCGACAGGCTAAAACGATCCTACTATACCACTATATTTGTACCTTGGTAGAAAAAGGGCCAATGTTCAAAATGTGCTATAATTAGTTAACTTCACTACTAAAATAGGTCAATTTGATGCATTTATCAGAAAAGAAGCCAATGCCCAAATATATTTAGTTTTCAAGTTATTTTTATAATAATTTGGTCTAAGTCCGTTTCCATTAAAATGAAAAAAGGCCAATGTAAATCTCACTGGAGTTTGGCCCTTTCTAATTATTATTTTAAACAGAGCCAATGTACAGCTTCCTGGACATTGGATGTTTATTCATTTCTTTAGTGGACATTGGCCCTAACTAAGACATTTTGACAGTTGTTTTTCTAACCTCAAAAAATTTACCAGGCTATGATGTGATGTTTTACATTTCTTGCTAAGGGTATATTATTAAAAAGTGCACATGCTGTGAGCCACTAAAATATATGGGTAAAAACCCTTTAAATAAATGATATAAATTTACAATTATGTTACATTACATATATAGATACTATTAAAAATTAAGATGTCTAAGTTACCGTTGGAATTGGTAACATGGCAACGTATGGCTCTACATCGGTTACTTGGTCCTGAAAGTGTCTTCGAGGATCTGTTGATAACAACTGTTTAAATTTACATTTCGAAAACGTTTTGTATTTGTGTTATAGTCCGTTTGGGTGTTTTATTTATACCTTTTACAAAAATTTTGAAATAATTTTTTTTTTTTAGAAAACTATAGATTGTTTTCTAAAAATGGTAAGTTATTACTGTTGTTATTAAAAATACAAATTAATATATTTGTAAAAATACAAATTATTATATTTGATTTATTTTAGTTAGCGAAAGTGCTAGTACAAGTAAATTAACGTCCGCAAGTTGTGTTTCCCCTGACTTAGATTGTACCGTCAATAATAATGTAATACCATTTCGACCTTTAACTCCTAGTAAATGGGTAAGTAAATAAAAACTAATGAAATCGTAGGCTTCCACGGCCAGAGTCAGAATTATAGTTTATTCGTCTTCCGGGTTTGGACCGTGTCATTTGTGAGTGACCCAAAAGTGGGTTCATCTCGACGTTTCGCTACAATTGTATGTAGCTTCTTCAGGAGAACAAAAAAGAAAAAGATAAACAAGAGACAGGAAGATGGGTAGTTAGCAACGGTAACTCAGTTACTCAACGCAACCAGAGGCGAATACTAACTACCAAGATGGGCATTTGGTCACAGTAACTCAACTACTCAACGCAGCCAGAGGTGAAAACCAAATGCCAGGACAGGGATTCACGTCCAACAGCTCAGAACACTAACGCGTCGAGAGACAGGATTCACTCTTAAGTAGAGATGGAACAAAAAGATTTTTCAAATTTTAGTAGTGTACTATTAGGAAAATTATTACATCGTAAAATGAATGATCATGGGGAAGATGTACCGTGGATGCAAATATTTTAAAGTGGTTAAAATACACCCAAAAACATGAGTTTCAATGCATTTACAAAACAAGTTTTGCAGATGAAGCTTTAAGAAAAAATGATTTAAGGAGGGGTTCTACTAAAAAGCGAAAAAAAACGAAATGGAATTGAGCAACCAGAACCCATTAATTCAGAACCATTGTCTCTAGCCTACATTAAAGTAAAAAAAATGTTGGATTTACTACCTTACATTAGTGAATACAACAAGCCTTTTTTTGTGCTTTGTATGTTAAAAATAAAGAATTTTCTTCTAAATCATATTATTTTACTGCTCTGTTGCAGGGAAAATATCCCTATCCGGCAAAATCTGCACAAGGCCAATGTTCATGTTTTTCTAGGTATACAGAAAAATAATAAAATAGTATTCAGTGCAATGAAGCTTGGCATTAGGTTAATACATATTTTAAAAAAAACACCACAATATTTTATAAACTTACTTACTTACTTACTTACTCCGTGGCGTTACAACCCTTTGTGGGTTTTAGCCGACTCGACAACATACCTCCACTGTTTTCTGTCTTGAGCAACCTCCATCCAATTCTCCACGCCCATAGTGCTTAGGTCTCCTGCTATATATTATCTCTCCACCGAAAACAAGGGCGTCCGCGTGGTCTCCTTTCAGTTGGGACTTCCTCCCACACCAGTCTTACTGTTCGTTCGTCAGAATGTCTTCTGAGGTGTCCTGCACATTAGAGTCTTCTGGACTTTATTTCTTTTATGATGTTGACGTCTGGGTAAAGTTCTTCAAGCTCTTTGTTAGTTCTTATCCTATATTGTCCTAATGCTTCATCCAGCACAGGCCAAAGATCTTCCTTAGGATTTTTCTTTCCCAAACAGATAGTCTCTCTTCGTTTGCCTTTGTTATCGTCCACGTTTCGCTTCCATACATCACAACGGGTCGTATGATTGTTTTATAGACCTGTATCTTCGTACGTCTTGTTAGTTGTTTCGATTTAATAAGGTTTTGGAGGGCAAAAAGACATCTGTTAACATACTCCAGACCTGTTAACTTAATTTTCTCCAAACAGTAAAAATGGACTTTTTCTATTAAGGTACAGATATATTATAAGATCATCAAGCAATATATTTGTATTTCGTAGAGCAGTAAAGAAGTTTGTATTATCTAAGTGTTACTATAGTATCCAAGAATTTTTTGAGGACAGTTGCGGTAATTGATAGCTTTGTTATTCTGATAATTTTTCGACTGTTCTAACAACCATTCAAATTTCGTCATTTTGTGTCATGTGGAACAATTTCACCCAATCATGTCAACATTAGACTGATAATTGCATTCAGTGCAATTTTCAATCCCTATGACAACACGATCGAGTTTGACAACTTCATCATTATCATCATCATCATCAGTGGCGTTTCAGCTCTTTATGAGCCAAAGCCTTCTTCAGAACAATCCTCCATTCGCCCCTGTCTCTGGCAACTCTTCTCCATGCTCTAATTCCGATAGACTTCAAATCATTTTCTAGGTTGTCTTGGTACCTAAGTCTCGGTCTTCCTCTTCTTCGTTGTCCGATCGGCCCTCTTCGGTCAAAACTTTTCTGACTATGGCATCTTCCTCTCGTCTGATTACATGACCTATCCATCTGAGGCGTGCTACCTTAATGAATTTTACAACGTCAGGTTCTTTAAATCTTCTATACAACTCAAAATTGTAACACCTGCGCCACAAACCTTG